>NW_016164228.1:16714-32625 GCF_001687245.7 Rhagoletis zephyria | reverse complement strand
GAAAGTTCTTATACATGGGGTTTAAGATACGCTGAACCCGCATCCATGGTCCGTTAACCTTCATAATTTCAGCTACGAGGTCCTTTGAGGGTCAAGTAGTCAAATAGGGCAAAAACTTTGTTCACTAAAAAAAAAGCTTTTTTTTTGTTGTTTTGAAACCGAGTATGGGTCCCTTGATTCCTTAAGGTCGTCTTGAAGTCATCCCAAGGTCTAATTCCGATGAATTTTATTAAATTTTCAGGTTTATTCAATGAATTTTTCCCATGTTTCATGTTTTTATATTTTATTTGTTTCTTTTTTTTTAACTATACACTGTTGCATTTTTGTTTTTTGTTATCTAAATAGTTGTCAAACTTCATGGAGTACATTTTAAAAATTAGTGAATGGAAAAACCAAACCTGCTTATATAAAGTAGCATAGGCAGCGTTGATGAAATAAAAAATAAGTGCCTTCTTTTTCGATATAGAATGTAAAACAAATATTTCACACCAAAAAAATACTACCCTAGCTAAATGATAATTAGCGCTTTCTCTGAAAATAAATTTTCGTGGTGAATGAGAGAGCTTTTTTTCTAAGACTTTTGTGCTGGAATAACAAAAGTCTATCGAACTATCTTGCCATCTGTCTCTCATTTGTCTTACGAAAGACTTTTTACCATCTGACCCAGAATTGCCCTGTTAACTCACATTCGGCAGTTAACTTTAAATTTGTATATTTAAAAGTTATGCCTTCGATATCTTTTATTTAATAAAATCCCTTGCGGGCCCACTAACTAGTGTTTGACCTTCACATTTAAATGTTAACATTAAAATAGCAGCTTGCACCAAAGTTAGCTGGCAGTTCTGGGCTAGTTCGCCGCGCGGCCAGGGCGTTCGCAATCAGAGACTATTTATGTTCAGGGCAGAGTCTCACCTTTGGGAGTTATTTATTTTGGCTAATTTCAATGCTTTTTTCTGAAAGTCAGATACTTCCAGCCAACATCGTTGCGGGCTTATTTTGTAGAAACAGCATTGTATTGATCTTGGTAGCGGGGCGTCACAGCACCTAAGGTAATGGATAGGCTGGCGAGCTACCTCAGTCCTGGATATTTTCGGGGTCTGATGAGATCCGTTGCTTCTGAGTTACCGAATTACTAAGCCACCAGGGTCTGCCAATGTTTGTGGGCTTCCTTGTGTTTAAAACGATTATCAATTGTAACCAAACTGCACATTGTTTACACTCATTTCTGTTTTCATAGGATATTGACTCTTAGTAATCCATTGGAAGAAGGAGAAAAAATATAGTATCTCTTTTGGTTATGTCTAGGTCCCGAATGCGCTTTCTGGTTAAGCTTTTCTTTGCAGAACTGAGAGACATATTTAATTCACTGATTTTACCCGTACTTAGTTTTCTGAACCCTACAGCGGGCACTTATGCAAATATTTGTTTTCATTTTATTTTATAAAATTTTCTTTTACTTTATCTTTATTTTATTTCATTTCATCCCTATTTAATTTTAATGTAAATTAATTTCACTATACTTTATTTGATTTTCGTTTATTTTATTCTTTACTTTCTAGAATTTTTTCTCTTATTTACACTCCAACAAACAATAACATATGACTAATTTCTATGAAGTATTTGTCCGACAGCACTAAAAATTGATGCTTTGCTACGCTGGCGGAGCGTGTTTAGCACCCTGCCTAATGTTTGTTACCCATGTCGCTACTCATATTCGTGCTGATTCTTCACGATTGCCTTACTGACTGCTTTTTAAATTTTGACCTACTAACCGTGCGCTTTTACATACATAATTCTCTTTTTTTTTACAATCATGTGATGTTTATTTTTGCTTTTTGCTTTCATCTCAAATTTGCACATACACAGGTACACATATACTCATTGATCTATGTAATGCGCGAAATCTAAATACATAAATTTTCTGCTTGGACCGACCGCTTTTCGATTGACTAATACGCTTTCTGCTGAACAAAGAATGGAATATTTGTATTTGTGTGGTTTATTCATTCATTAATGAAACTGTTTGAAAATAGGTCTTAATTAATTATGCATGCACATAAATTTTGATAAGAACAAGAGTTGAATAGAGCTGAGTAAAGTGACACAGAAAAACAGCATCCAGAGGTACATAAGTATTAAGCTAAGATATGTGCATGGATTATTTATGTACAGATAACTTTCTATTGTATGTAGTACAAAAACGGCACTTTAGGCAATTAGGTGCAGGCCCATCGTTCGCTTGTTTGCATTGCGACCGCAAAAAAGAAATGGAAAACATATAGTTTAAATAAGATATTTCCTGTATCGATTAAAGGATTTTTAACCCCCGAACTAAATTAACTTTTCGAAAAATAGAGCTGGTCTATATAAGTGAGTGTTTAAAAGTCGGTTTTTAGAAAATGGCCAATACAAAATTCAAGTTTGTATGGGTGTACATTAGGGCGGGTAAATTTTTTTGACTATGCGCGTTTAGCATAGGAGTATTCTGCGTGTAATTCTAAGCAAATTCGGTAACTTTCTCTCAAAGAAAAATTTGAAAACTAAGGTCTCAGGAACGTTCTGAGAATGAAACGGGATTATCTAAATCTTCTCCGATTTATTTGCGAAAAATGGATGCGAAAACCAATTTTTTCCCTTAGCGCTGTGTTAGTTTAAAATGTTTGAATATTAAAACTAATGAAAAAAGAACAGACAAATAACTAAAACTAATGAAAAAAAGAACAGACAAATAACTATGCAAATTAAGTCAGCGGAAGGTTTAAAATGGACAGGTCACCCTAAAGATAAACCATCTGGAAGTTAAATTGACCCAGCTTTCCGTTGGATTCTCATTGAAACGGATTTTCATTCCAACTCCCAGATGTCCTTCTCATTTTATTCTCTAGCTCATCGTTCCCCAGACTTTGGTTCGTATTTGCCCCACCTTGAAAAAGTTCTAACCACTTTCGTTCTCATTTCATTCTTATTGGAAACGTTCCCGACAGTTTTGTTCTAATTCGGATGCTTCCAAGGAATAATTTTATTAAAAAATAAATAAAAAAGCGTAAACGTTTCACAACATTACCGGTACTTTTCTGGATATACATACATATGTTTCGGATGCACACTTAAATAAGTGTAAGAACGCATCCGAAAAGCTAGTGAAAATGGAAAATAATTATTTTTTTATCGAATATGACTATTTCCCTACAGAAGTTTTAATGCACATATATTTTTGGAGAGGGTTGCCATTTATCTATGTAGAATAAAAAATATTGTTAAATCACGCTACAAGCGGTTAAGTAGAATATGACCTTCAAACAAAAATTAATAAAATGAAGTTTTATCACCTACATATTTCTGGATAGAGTTAGCACATATTTAAAAAATTAAAATAAGTGCATATTGCATCATTTCACTTAACTTGCAAAATTACCTCGTCTTAGTTAACAAATGGGTGCCAACCCAATTTTAAAACATGTTAGTCCAAATCGGTGGGGGTCTGGTGGGCAGGAGAAAAAAAGTTTGGACCACTCTAATGTACATATGTACATTCATGTCTGCAGTGGTCGAAAAAATTATAGCCCCACCACATCTTGACAAGTTTTAACTTATATTTTTGTTGTTACTTAATTTTGGTTATTTTCTATGCATATAATAAAAATGTAACAGGCCGATATATGTACATTATAGATATTAAAGAAAGATTAATATGGTGTGGTCTTTACTGGAGCAATAGAAGCCAAATCAACAATTTTTAGAATTTTTGTCTGTCTGTCTGTTGGAAAGCTGACTGGAAGCCTTATATCTGTGCTGAAAAATTTTTAATATCTATTCAGCAATTTAAATAAAATGCATAAATTTTTCCTGTTATTCGATTTCTACTCTAAAGAAAATTGTATTCTACGCTAAGTCAATGATGAGTTTACCAAAAATGACTAAGACTTGCCTAAGTATGTATGTATGCATATTTCGTTAATTTTTTTCCAAGACAAATGCATTGTTGTTCTTGTACCGCTAGTGAATTCAGACACTTTTCCCATGTGACTTTTTCATTTATGGCGCCTATTTAACTTAAGCCAAAAAAAGGCAATTGGCCTTTCCCAAATGCCAAGCTTATGGCGAATTATAAATACTATTTATTATTATTGTTTTTAAATGCGTTACAGCGGATACCTACGCAACGACATAAATCAGAATCAACAAATAGTGAAACCCATAAAATTCTATTCAATTGAAAGCTTACGGCTCATTGTTCGGGGCCAACAAAACGGCTACCACTGCTTGTGAGATGAATGTGCCGTACACATTGCGGTCAGCTGTATTCACTGCGCTGTGTGTGTTGAGCTTTTGGGACTAGTTTTTATTGTTATTGTATGTGACCGCCCATACATTCTTCAGAATATGCGCTGGCAAGAGACACCGCTATAATCTGCGAAAACGCTTTTCTAATTTTTTTCTCAGTTTTTTTTTTTTCTAAATGCATGCAAATAAGAGATTATGGGACTAGGAAATGGATGAATATAGATTAACTCTCCTACTGGATTTTTATTGTGCCACAGCGGGCTGTGTCAGCTTGTTACGCGCTTAGTTAGCACCTTGATTTGCTTTGCATACTCGTGCAAGCTGCTGTGTGTGCGTTCAAGCGATAAATTGGAAAGCAAACGAGTTGGTTGGTGTTGTAGTCATTGTGTGCTTGATGGTGGCATGACAACGCGACATTTGTATTAAAGCAGTTATTTTCTCGTAAGCTTATCGTTCTACCTCTTCTTATTCTTCTTCTCGGCCTATTCTCTTAGCCGTATCGATTATACGTGCGGCGACGCACTACTGCAACGATAATCAGCAGTTCTATGTTGGTAACTCTGTCCAGCAACTTGTTAGAGTGGCAGCCAATGTTTTGGACTTGGCCTGAATAGCACAGCAAACGACCCGACCGAGCATGCGCAGCCTTGTACATATGTAGAACTGCTGCTGGTTGTTGTTGTTGTTGTTGTTGACGCTACTGCTTCATGCATACTTACCTACATATATGTCGCATTTCTTCCTGTTTTGCAGTGCGTTGTTGCATGCAGCACTCGTCAACATTTGTTGCCTATTTTTTGCAATCTATTTATTTTTTATTTTTTGCAGAATAAATCCTTCGTGCTTCTCAATATGGTTCTTGCTTTTGTTGTTATGCTGGTAGTGTTCTGCTTTAACTGGAATTTCTAGATTGACATTCAAACGGTTTTTGCTGTGCACCAAACTAGTATAAAATAAAATATAATCCAATAGAAGCTTGTGCAGCTGAAACGCGTTTTTCAATTGAGATTCGTCGCTGCCTGAACTATGCTTCGCGCAACTCTCATCCTTTTTTGCTTTTTTTCCAGTTTTTTTCTAGTTCTTGTCATCGCTCTTGAACACGCTGCCACCACGTCTCGATGCCTTGTGCCGATTATAAACTCGCCACTTGTACATATTTCGCTTGACCGCTCTAAGCGAATTTTTTCCAGAATTTCTTTCCTTCGAGCTTGTCGCATGTGGCATTCGTGGCGTTGCTTAAATCTGGCCACTGAAAATTTTTGTGCGCATTCAACGATTTTGAAATGCCTTTTAATGCTATTAAATGCAATTTCTCTGTGACTGTCAATTTTCTGTTCGGGTTGCTTGATTCTTTTGATTGCGCAGAGTTTATTGCGTTTCTTAGCGAGGTAGTCATTGCAAATGAAATATTTTACAGTGTTGCCTAGATGAACAGAATTTGCAGAACTGGAATGTTTGATACATAGATACTACTCGCGCTTATCTGAATTGATTCGCGAAATGCATTATAACAGTGAAATATTCTTTGAAATACGAGTTTGTTTTGTTCTTGTGTATATTTTACACTCTTTAAAGATTTTCTACTTGATAAAATAATGATAATTCTCACCAGTACATTTTATTTAACAGCTATTTCAAAAATCACATTCCGAATAGATCTTTACCTTAGTTCTGAAAATAGAAAAGAAAAAAGGTTTATCAGGTGTCAGCGAGTTACTGTTATTAGAAATAGTGGTAAACAATGAGCTGAACTGTGCTATATATGTATGTATGTACCTACATTCATGTGAAAAATAATAAGCACACGACATTTTCACCAGTCTTGGTTATTTTTCTTATATTTGTTTAAGGTTTATTATTTTTTTTTTTTATAAGGGGGTAACATAAACCATATAAGTCCAAATTTCAAACTTTGTAGAAAAATTAAAAACAAACTAAAAAAAATTATAACAAAAACAAATTATGCATAATATTAGGAATTTTTGCACAAAGATAATTGTAGCTTAAGAAAGTGTAATTTTCAAGTAGCTAAAAATTCGCGTTGATTTTTGATAATTTTTTTTTGAAACTTGCACTTTCTTAAGCTAGAATTTAATGGCCTATACTTAAAAAAAAATATTCCGACGAACTGATAACCTTTTCCTTTTTAGGAAGTCGGTTAAAAATTAAATGCCCTGCAATATAGCCGCCTGTGGATTGGTATGAAATTCAAATCTTCCAAATTTAATCATTACTCAAATATCTTAACAGTATAGTGCTTATCATAAAGTAGCTGATGGACGTAACAAGTTCATGTCATTTTGAAAAGTGTGCCAAACTCCAGAATTTCCAAAAGTGATTGCGGGGGAGCACCTTGCTTACATGTAACTTTCGAAAGGAAAAAATGAAAAAAAGTATTTTTTTTCAAAAAAGACCAAAAATTTTGATTTTTGAAAAAAAAAACGAGAATCAAAACTGTTCTGAGTAGCTTTTCAATAGTTCCAGAGTTCCCGAAAAGGACAAAAAGTTCTGCCAAATTACACCGAATAAAGAATTTTTTCTAAAAGTCTAAAAAGTTGAATGCTTGAAAAAAATATAAAACTTAAAACTGTTATGACTGGCTTTTTAATAGAATTTGTGAAAAGTTATTTTTTTTTTTAATTAAACTTTCGTCTAAAAAAAACTTTTATTGTAATTTTGCTAAACTTTTTTATTTTCAGGAACTGTAGATCTATTGAAAAGCTACTCGCACAGTTTTAAATTTTATTTTTAGATTTTTTTGAATGTTTTTTTCGGCGTAGTTTTGAGGACCTTTTTTTCTTTTCAGGAACACTAGAACTATTGAAAAGCTACTCAGATCAGTTTTTTATTTGCCTTTTCGCAACATATCGTTGCTGCGTTAATCTGAAGTTTTGAAAATATTTTTGTTTATTTTTTTATCAAAATATCCATATTTTTTTTCCTTTCCAAGAACTCTAGAACTATTGGAAAGCTACTCAGAACAGCTTTTTTTTTTGTATTTTTGCGTCATAACTTATGCCAACTTCATATACATCGTCCAAATTATTATTTTTTTTTTTACTTTTGAAATTGCCATTTTTCAACATTTCAACAGTTTTTTTTTCTAAAAAACTAGAAGTGCTACAAAAACGTAACGGATTTGATATGAGCATCAAAAAACCTCTATGAATATCTGTTTGTATATATGTACATTCATTTGTCAGTGCTACCAAACCGTGCAGCAAACATAGCGGATCATAAATTGAACCAGACCTCTATCAGGATCATGTCGTTGTTGTTGCATTTGCTTGCAAATTTTTTAAGAAAACACAGCAATTATGTATATTGAAATTCATCTACAAATTTGATAATTGATCGCCAACATTTGATGAACAATCGTTTAGCTAAACCTTTCACTAAATAATACTAACAAATAGTCAAGTAAACAGACGTAAATAGAAAGCAGAATAAGTCAATAATTTTTACGCTAGCCTGAATTTCTATGCAAATACAGGAAAATTATAAAAAACTAATATCACAAAATTCAAAGTTCTGTAATCANTTTTTTCTAAAAAACTAGAAGTACTACAAAAACGTAACGGATTTGATATGAGCATCAAAAAACCGCCATGAATATCTGTTTGTATATATGTACATTCATTTGTCAGTGCTACCAAACCGTGCAGCAAACATAGCGGTTCATAAATTGAACCAGACCTCTATCAGGATCATGTCGTTGTTGTTGCATTTGCGTGCAAATTTTTTAAGAAAACACAGCAATTATGTATATTGAAATTCATCTACAAATTTGATAACTGATCGCCAACATTTGATGAATAATCGTTTAGCTAAACCTTTCACTAAATAATACTAACAAATAGTCAAGTAAACAGACGTAAATAGAAAGCAGAATAAGTTAATAATTTTTACGCTAGCCTGAATTTCTATGCAAATACAGGAAAATTATAAAAAACTAATATCACAAAATTCAAAGTTCTGTAATCAACGTTGAACTTTCTCCTAAATTTATCGCTTATAATAGACAACATGAAACTTAAGTAGAGCGAATACTATTCGTTCTAATTTTAATAATGTTTGTACATAAATGAAAAAACTTGTGATTTTATATCACTCATACGCCCTGTTAAGCCGAAGCCGACAAGTGTGTGTATATGTGCGCACGAAAAGCAAACGCTAAATAATTGCTCAAATATTTGACTAATTGCGGTTTTAGCAGCAAAGCAATTGGCCATAGCTTTGAAATTAAACTTCAAGGAACGGAAAAAGCCACACGAAACACATACAATCAGATCTAAAGAAGCCTTAGAGAAGTATAAAAAAAAATCCAAAATAAAAATAAATCGCGCAAAAGTAGAATCCAAGCCGCTCAGCAGCCACATGCAGCAGCAAAAATTAGAATGACAGCAGCAATTGAGCAAATGACATCGAAATCCACTTAGAAGCTAGTTTAGAATATGGTAAAGACCAGAATTTATGCGCAACAATTTGTGGTTGGCTTTGCCATCGCTGCTGTTGCAGTCTATACTCTTTTCTATGATTCTACTTATGTCTACTAACACTGGTGCTGATTACGCTTCAGCTGATATTGTTTTTGTTGCTGGCGCAGATGTGCGGCTGTAGTGACCTAATAAAAGCGAATGCTGTAATCAGCAACAGCATTATTTAAACCGCTATTGCGTTGTACTTCGCCATCAAGGCTGCAAAAGTAGCGTGTGAATTCAAACACAACACTACAAGTCTTTAAAAGGAAGGGCGCAAGTGCCTGGCCGGCCAGCAAATATGCCAGTATGTGGTTTTACGTGATTGTGGAAGCCAAATAGAATTTAATTGGATATTCAACGAGCTGCGGCGGCTAGTTATGGTGTCACTGCCATTGACACTGCCGCCAGCGCAGCGACTAATGATGATGACAATTGCGCGCATGGTTGAGATTAATACGAATTTTACCGCAAAAATGCTGGCGGAGATGGAGTAAGCTTATCTATCGTCTTGGCATCAACAGCTTCAGCATATCAGCCGCGCTATTTAGATTTCGACGCTTTGCTATAAGTGTTGCCTCAATTTTGGTGCCGCTTTGCTGACAAGCATGCATTTTCTTCCTTTGCTGAGGTGTTTTCTCCAAATTTATTGGCGTGGCAAATTGTTTGAGATTTGGGCCTAATCGTCGCTGCAATGAGTTTGTCGTGACGTTATTATCCTAAATTCGAGTGCTCAAATACAAAACCACGTCACAGCACACAATGGACCATGCGGTAGAGGCCTGTCGTCATCATCCACCAACGACCAGCTAAGTGCATCGCAGGTCTTTCGAATGCGTTCTGTCTTTATCGCAGAGAAAGCGGCGGCAGCAGCGACGACAGCAGCTACTCGTGTTGCGTGGTTCGGCCTCATATGCGTGCCAACAATTGACGCTCAATTGGCCAAATACTGGCATAGCGTACTTATGCAGGTACTAGTTGCTGGTTGGCATTTTCTGCTGTGCATTGCGCCAGCGCAGGCGTCGCATTAAAATGGTGCCAGCAGCGCTTGTGGCTGACACGTTTAGCTTGCGGTCAATATGGACGCATAATTGGTGGCGGCAGTGGGTAAAAATCACATGAACCACGAGGGTATACGTATGTATGTCCGTTTGTATGTCACAAGGCCTGCACCCCACTTCCATGCTTGCTTACTGAGTGCACCAATGAGCACCTAACCATGTGAAAAGAATTTTGATCTCATCTCGTGGTAGGCCATTCGGCCCTTGGATATGCGACAGTCGGCTTGGCTTGGCTATCTTATGATATTCAAGCATTTTGTCGTCACCGTTGTTGTTGCTTCGCAGTATTGCTTGTCTGCAGCCGATATGTAGATATTAGCGAAATATTTACGCAAATTACCGCACAATTGCTTGTGGCTCAGTTTGCAGTTCTATTCTGATTGCTTGCTAGGTATTTTATATCTATGGTTACTCATTATTTTGCGCTGATTGTAGACTAATAAGACGTTATGTATGCAACTGCTTTGTGCGTTCCCACAGCGCGCAATATTTGCAATCGTAAACATTTTTTTTTTGGCCAAGCATGTATTTATAAAAAAATATTTGGCGCCCGTATTTTGTCGTTTCGCGGAGCTTCTTCTGCGATTTTTGATGTGCGTATTAATATTGTTACCAGTGTTACCACAACGAATTTTAGTTTTTTACCCAAATAACTAAACAAAAAGTTACCACATCCAACAACAATGAATCAAACTGATTTTAATTGCGGAACTACTCTATGTATATAAACATATCGAGTCCTAACCATCAAAAATATGTAAGCGATTTTTTTTTGTATGTTTTTTTGAGGATCCGCTAGGAATATTTCTGTATCAAGAAAGAAAATTTTGAAAAAATGCGACTTTTTGGCAATTAGGGTTCGATATGTATGTATAAACATATGTATGAAATATCTGGTTGCTTGACGAATAGCGTAAGGTGGAATATAGTAGGGATTAGAAGCCTCTACTAAACTTCTCTAGAGTTCAGCGCTCTCGAAACTAAAGCCTAAAGCTACTGCCAAATGCTTGATGTATGTAATTTAAGTATAGGCGAAGAAGCAGATTTCTCTTCTCAATCAATGTTCTCAGAAATGGAGACTTTCATACAGCACATTAAGGTGCCTTTATTAATTTGGACTTTGACCTTCATATGTGCATACATATGTATGTTCATATGTACACATATCGCACGTTTAACTAAAAATTTACGTTTTTTCAGATTTCAGCATACAACTAATAAGCTAAGGAGAATATGTTCAGTCTAACAGATAACTAAACTTACCAAAAATGGCGGAGCTACATATGCCCATCTGCCTTTTTGTGTACCAACTGTATGAGTTTATCAAACTTCGTTTTTCTACAAACTGGAAATATTGAAATAATTCTCTATATTATTAAACGTGCGATATATTTATTTATTTATTTATTTAGTCTATGAAAAAATATTTCTTACAGACTAGTAGATAAATGGTTTTGCTAATGCTAGTACAATATTAACATTACAAAGTATTGTGAAGGAGATTTAAAAAAGCTTGTTTTGTCATACAGAAATCAATTATGATTCTTTCCGATAATATATTAAGTTCTCGCATGGATCTCGCCAAGGGAGCATTACCGGCAAATCTTGTCTTGACTTTTGCCAAGTAAAATGGATAAGAGACTCGAAGATTGCGCCTGGGTACATTGAAGCTTATCCGTTCCAAGAGATAGGGGCAATCGACGACACCATGAATAACATTAAATGTAAAGGTTAAAGAAAGGATAGATCTCCGGCTTTCTAAAGATTGATATTAGGTTCAGCTCACTTAGGGCCGTTAAATTATCTATTTTAAGTTAACGGCCCTTAACAAGTAAAGGCAGCTTATCATTCACAGTGTCAGGGATGCATTTTGTTGTATTTTTGAATTATTCCCACACAAATTTTCTCAACCACATATTACAGGGGTGGATCTACGGGAGAGGGGAAATAACAACATTATTAAAATCTTAAAAAAAAGTGTTCTTCGAAAAAATAAAATGGAAAATCCACCGAATTTATTGAATTTTCGCTTGCTTTTTGCTGAGTTCCTCCACTATATCTAAAAAAAGGCCGATTCACTTTCGGCGCAGAAAAAAGTGTTTACTACTTTTTGAAAAATGTATTATATTTTTATTTGCTTGCTATTTACCGTGCATTTTATTTTCGACATTTAATGATTTGAAAAAAAAAAAGAAAAAATGAAGCCGTCAAATAAGCAAAATCCCTCCGCTGGGTCACATCCCAATCGTTAATATTTCGTAATGAGCTTTATTCGGGTTCAATTAGCATCTTTTTGAATAACTGGGCCGTCCATGTTTAATCGGTTTTGTTGCCTGTTTTTTTCTGGGTCAGATGTATTAATTGCAATTTCTCGTCCTCCTATTCATTTGAAATTTGTAAGCACTTTTAGATTTAATGGCAATACAATTATGTATATTCAGTAACATTGTAAATCCAAGATGGACGCCGCCGCAAAATTGACCACAATGGGTATCAAATAAAGGCCGGATTACATATTCTGTTCAATCTTCTCAACATGCGTATCAAATTAAAGGCCTTGGCGAGTGGAACCCAGGGCGTGTTAGAAAAAATTCCTCACAGAAAATGAAGTAAAAAAAGGCGGATCACTGAATTTAGACTGTCAATATGTTAAAACTGAAACCCAGGAATTTCATCAAAACAAGGACTTTGTTCACTTACAACTGTGATTCAAACATGATTCCCCCACCAAATCAAGATTTCGTATCGTGTCGAGGGCTGTGTGGCGTTAGGTTTGGTAAATAACGGGTGATTTTTTTGAGGTTAGGATTTTCATGCATTAGTATTTGACAGATCACGTGGGATTTCAGACATGGTGTCAAAGAGAAAGATGCTCAGTATGCTTTGACATTTCATCATGAATAGACTTACTAACGAGCAACGCTTGCAAATCATTGAATTTTATTACCAAAATCAGTGTTCGGTTCGAAATGTGTTTCGCGCTTTACGTCCGATTTATGGTCTACATAATCGACCAAGTGAGCAAACAATTAATGCGATTGTGACCAAGTTTCGCACTCAGTTTACTTTATTGGACATTAAACCAACCACACGAATGCGTACAGTGCGTACAGAAGAGAATATTGCGTCTGTTTCTGAGAGTGTTGCTGAAGACCGTGAAATGTCGATTCGTCGCCGTTCGCAGCAATTGGGTTTGTGTTATTCGACCACATGGAAGATTTTACGCAAAGATCTTGGTGTAAAACCGTATAAAATACAGCTCGTGCAAGAACTGAAGCCGAACGATCTGCCACAACGTCGAATTTTCAGTGAATGGGCCCTAGAAAAGTTGGCAGAAAATCCGCTTTTTTATCGACAAATTTTGTTCAGCGATGAGGCTCATTTCTGGTTGAATGGCTTCGTAAATAAGCAAAATTGCCGCATTTGGAGTGAAGAGCAACCAGAAGCCGTTCAAGAACTGCCCATGCATCCCGAAAAATGCACTGTTTGGTGTGGTTTGTACGCTGGTGGAATCATTGGACCGTATTTTTTCAAAGATGCTGTTGGACGCAACGTTACGGTGAATGGCGATCGCTATCGTTCGATGCTAACAAACTTTTTGTTGCCAAAAATGGAAGAACTGAACTTGGTTGACATGTGGTTTCAACAAGATGGCGCTACATGCCACACAGCTCGCGATTCTATGGCCATTTTGAGGGAAAACTTCGGAGAACAATTCATCTCAAGAAATGGACCGGTAAGTTGGCCACCAAGATCATGCGATTTGACGCCTTTAGACTATTTTTTGTGGGGCTACGTCAAGTCTAAAGTCTACAGAAATAAGCCAGCAACTATTCCAGCTTTGGAAGACAACATTTCCGAAGAAATTCGGGCTATTCCGGCCGAAATGCTCGAAAAAGTTGCCCAAAATTGGACTTTCCGAATGGACCACCTAAGACGCAGCCGCGGTCAACATTTAAATGAAATTATCTTCAAAAAGTAAATGTCATGGACCAATCTAACGTTTCAAATAAAGAACCGATGAGATTTTGCAAATTTTATGCGTTTTTTTTAAAAAAAAAGTTATCAAGCTCTTAAAAAATCACCCGTTATAATACGTCATTACCGTTTAACTAGAAAGTGTTTTTTTGCCTACTCTATTGACCGCAATGCTTACATTTTATTGATAGCACATGTCAATATGAAATTATCCACTTAAACTAATCCTAGCCGTGCAAACCGGCTGATTACATACCACCTCCTTCAGCAGAGAGGCGTACAACTCATGCACTATCAATATCTGAAGAACTCGAGTGCCTCCATGTGACTATTTATTTTTTGTTTTTATTTTGTGAAAGCCTAGATGGAAATAAGAGCTTTTGCAAAATTCATAGCCCCACTGCAGTGACTCGTACCAGAGTGGCTTTTTTAACATCGAAAGGGATGCGTTACTCTATATGTTATCACAACGTGCTTATATTGTGTGGGATTGATAACCTAACGATACAGTTTCCTGAAATTGTAAGACATAGGGAATCTTTTGTGAGAAATAATTACCTCTCTTTCAGGCCTTAAAACTAATGATGTGGTGCCGTGAAAAGTTCCATGTTTAACTATTTAACTTTGGATTTTATGGATTCCGAGTCACATTTGTATGAAAGAAAATGAATTTACTTGCCGAACATTAACTCGCTTTGCATGCCCAGAGTCTTTCTGCAGCCCATCAAAAGGCGCGTTAAAAGAATTTTTCCCATTATTACTAGAGTGTATCCTATTTCGGTGGAAGTGCAACCTATCATTTGGCTAAGTACTCAGTAATTATATCAGTAAGTATGTTTAAACACACACACTTTCAATCAACGCTGTGTATGCCACCTAAGTTGAATGTGTCGGAAACGACCTATCCTTGATCGTCGATGCATATTCACATTTTTCGGTTTGCCCACTATTATTTAGACTCGATATTGGGGCAACACCATATTGATGCGTACTATTTCATTAAAAAATGTTTTCAGCTGAAGTCCATGTAATCAGGGACTTTGTTTGTAAGTACTTAAGTTCACTTGCCGTCTTTGCTGCCGGCATAGCAATTTTATCTGGTTCACAGTTTGTTTAACAGCTTAAATAGCATGTTTATCCTCTTAGCGCGCCTTTTGCGCCAAACTTTTGTATCAACTATTTTTAGTATTTCTTGTCACAAATTGACCTATCCATTTTCTTGCATACCTTTCAATTTTCTTCTTCACTTTCAGTGAGTTTTTGTTTAACATCCTTAATGTCATGTTCGACATAGCCTTTTGCTTGCTTATTTTGTGGCCAGCGTTCGCATAATGGCCTGCACGTTTGTGTACTTACGAGTACATATGTACATTGGTAAGCAACTTGTAAGCTGAATTTGAGAGTCAGCCTTGCTCTTAGCGTTGTGCCGCTGCTGCACCTGAGACTGGCGTACATATATATGTATTTATGCATGTAGGTTTGAGGTTGGTTCTATGCTTCGATCGTGCCTGCTGGCTGCGGTGTTTTTCGGTGCTCTTGAGCCTTTAAGCGTTTTGCTTGCCGATCAATTTTTGCTTGTAGTATTTACATAGTGTAATTTTATTAGGTTTTTCTCACACTTAATACATATATGTATGTATGTACACAAGTATTTTGAGACCACAATGTGCGCCAAGGCATGCATGGAATGGCTTACAGTATCAGTGTCGATAAGTATGCATTAGTGTAATAAGTAGTATGGATGGGTCTACATTTGTGTACTTAATTTTTGTGTTGAACTTACATACATACTAGTAAAAAATAAAAAAATAAAAAAACTGGTCATGTACTAGTATACCCTCCTGTGGCAGCTGCTACCACTTTCTACTGTTTCAAGTAAAAATGGATATTTTTAGTTTGTGTGCACGTTTTTTAATATACAAGTTAATTTATTGTATTTGTTTTAATTTATTTTAAGTAGTTTTACTTTATGTCGTTTTTCCATCTTTCCCTCCTTTCATTGATGTTTCTTCAGTTATTTCGTAAGTTTTGAGTTCTGCTTTTCTTCTGTACCATCTGGATTTTCCTGTTAACATTAAAGCTTGTTTCGCTTTCATTCAGGAAAGCGGGG
>NW_016164228.1:0-14695 GCF_001687245.7 Rhagoletis zephyria | reverse complement strand
GACTTCAAAGTTTATTGATTTCATACTTTTAACATTTTTATTATATCTATGTGAGTGCATTATTCACTTTCTCTAGTTTATGGCTGCCACTATATTCTCAAATGTGTTGGATTTAAAAAAAAAATGTGTTTTTAATGACGTGAACACTTTTATAAGCAACTTAAAGATTGAGCCGGTATATCTGCCCAGCTGTGGTTGTTGGCTGTTAGCCAGTAAAGCACGTTCTCGTGGTTTATGCTTAAGAAAGTGTTTACGACTGCGAATTTCTAAATGCACTTAGGCAGTTGAATGGAAATGCGTACGCCTATTGTCACTCTGTTAGAAGGTGGCTACAAAACTTTAATAGAAGTTTAGTTGAAAGTAAAAGTAAATTTCAAGCAAATGCCAAGTGTTGCCTCGTTGGAATGAAGAAAGTTTGATGAAAAAGATCGACAAGACATACATACATACATACATAAGTATACATATCGCACGCTTAATAATATATAGAGATGTAACTCAAGATAGCTTAAAATAAAATGAAACATAAAATCGGCCTTTCATTTGGAACCACCCGGACAGCTCCTAGATTTCATATTTGAGTTAACGAACCATTAATATTGAAGCAGTTTTAGGAAAATTCTGTTGCCATTACATGAAATGCCTGCGTTCAACGAAGCGTAAAATTAATTCATTTATGTATTTTTTTTGTATTTGTCTATATTTATTTTATAAGGGTATTGCCATCGTTCTAATTGAATTAAATGAGCCGCACATGTTTTTCAAAGAACATGGGCTCAAAGTTAGCTGTTTGTCAGAAAACATATAAAATAATTCTGAGCTCATTTTAACCTTCCTGGGGTTTGGTAGTGGTTCTTAATTTTTAATCCTGTCTATAGATATGAGCTATGTTACAACCTATATTCCTTTAGCATGAAGATACTTTCAGATGTTGCATTGTGAATGTCTGAATCAACTGAATGTGGACCAAAATTCAAGGTCCGTTCCCTCTGGCCTTTCTCCATAGAAGCTGGCAGGGGGTTTATTTTTAGCAAATATTACGACTTACATAAACAAAAAACAAAAAACTTTGAGCTGTTGCCTCCATATACAAAGAGCTTGAAAAATATGCATACCCTGACGCTTTGACCATATTAAATATTTATATTTTCTATACAAAATTTTCATTTTTTTATATAACAATAAAGTTAATTGAACAGCAAAAATCACCGGAATAAATTTTTTTCATACAGAACTTGGAAAAATGCAAAAACTATCAAGTAATTGTAATCGCATTTTTAATTGTTCAAATTCGATTTCTTGGTTTGTAGTCCATAAAGTTTTAGTATACTAAAGTTCAAGTTTCACGTCGGTTAAAATTACCGTTGATTTTCTAAATTTTTTTCCAGAGTTTTGCCCATTTTCTTCTATATAAAAATATATTTTATTCGCACGCTACCCATCGGAGCTAATTAAGTATAGCCTTAACATATCTAGGTGACCCATTAGTACAGATGCCAAATTTCATAAAATTCAGTCAAGCCATTTACGAGGAAAATAATTAAGACACATGCGCACCGGAATTTTATATTCACAGTGACTCAAACAAATGAGCACGTGTTGAGTTTTTTTTTTAATATTCGAGGTGTTTTTCGAGCTAAAGTTGTTTGTTCATTTTCTATAAAATACAGTCCAAGCTTTAACAAAAATCATATAAATTACAATATAAAATTTCATACAAAATTTAGGAAACTTCAACAAAAAATTCATCAAAATTTCAACACGTTAGACTGAAAATCAACGGTATTTTTTAGCCGTTTGAAACTTGCGCCTCATTAGACTAAACCTGTATCGGCTATAAAATTGCATGCCAAAAATGTTCTAAAGCAATGCCGGCAAAAACGTGCCCATTGTGCAGTTTTTCAATCGTGTTTTGATACCAACGCTACCAATGAGTATGCACGAAGTTATCTGTTCGCTTCTCACGCGCTTGGCACACACACTTATGCAGATGTAAAATAACAAGAAAATTCAGCTCGAAAAACTTTACGAATAGTTAAAAAAAATCAACACGTGGTATTTTTTGAGTCACTGTAAATCAAGTCATTAAAAAAACGATTTCAGTGCTCATATACAAATTTAGTAGCACCGTTTCTTCATAATTCAATGATCGAAAGTTGCGAGGTGTCAGCTTTTTGATAAAAAAGAATTATCGGAAACAGTTTACGCGGTCCAAATCTCTCCTGTTACATATATCAAAAAAAGAAGAAAATATTCCCACGAATTTATAAACTCCTTTTTTTTTGAAGTCTGTTAAAATTCTTTTAAGTATTGAAATCAGATTTACGTTTTCCAAACAAACCTAATAGACGTTGGGGCAAAAGAAAACGCAGAATACTACTTCCATTATGCTTAGTGTCATTGTTCGCCAGGAGCTGCAAACATAACGATTAAAATTAATTTACAAGTACTTAGAAACATTTAACATACACACCCCGCAGAAGACCACTCAGAATGAAGTTGTGCGCACAATTTTCGCAAACAAGATACTAAAAACAATTTACATAAAAGTATAAAGGCTTAAAATAAGAATTGAAAGTTTAATGCCCTGCAAATGAACTGCTGTGACATACTGCGCGCAATGTGTGTGAATTTCTGTGTCTATACAATTCCAAGTACTAATTCGTGTTGAATTATTCGCAGAAGTCTAGTGTTCGTAGATGTCGCTAAAATAATTGCAATGAAATTATATAATTTCATATACCACTTATGTGTGTATGTATGTATGTATGTACATACATGTGCATATGCTTTAACTTCTTTTTTAACCTGCCCAACTTTTTATGAACTACCGCAAAAAATATAGCAATTTAATTAATACCGTTTTATGCTCGTCGCGGCTCAGCAGAGAAAGACATTAGCCTAAGCCGGCTTAAACTGTCCGCCACCCTTCCAAAACTCTTGATTCTTTGTTGTTGTTGCCGCCGATATTCTTGTTTCTACTTTTATTAAGTACTATTCACCTCAGCGAATAGTGACTTTCAATCTCTACGATGTTTTCTTTATTACTAAATTACCTTTTGTTGTCGTGTTGTCTTGCCTTTGCTCCTCTTTAACCTCTTTAAACGCCTCAATCGTACGTTGTCTGTATGTAAATTCCTTTCAAATTTAGTCTTAATTTTATAAAGTTCCGCACTAATGACAATAATTTTTTTTTCTTCTTGGTAGTTGTTAGTCTGTCACTGACTTACCACTTGTTGTGTTACTACTGCAGAAACAGGTGTAGATGTAATTTTTTCGACTCCGTTGTCGGGTAATGCACTCTGAAGTAGCCGAGAGTGGACGCTAACGTACAAATTAGCATAAAGAACAGCTATACAATAACAATTACTACTACACTTAATAACTTCCTACTGTGTTTCCGTCAGTGAGTTCAAAAACCTCAGTGTGGACAGTCTTTCTACATATGTACTTATGTGTATGTGTATATCGTCACCATAATATGGAAAGCCTTCAAGTTATTTTATTGTGAAATTCAGTTTTGTACAAAATTCGGTAGATTATTCACTGACATCAATAAATTAGTTTCGACCGAAATGCTCCAGCTCTGTAAGAATTCAACTTGGAGCCGGCTGGTAGAGAAGGACTTTGCCTCACTTGGTGTCAGTTGGCCTAGAAGTGAAACGTGTGGCGCGTTTTGTTGAACTCGGCCATAATCGTCGTTACAACGCCAAATAAGAGGACGATAAAAAAATTGGTGTAGGCCCCTCCTTAGGATATACAGGACAATTCTGGCTAAGGTAGTAAAAAATCTTTCGTAAGACAAATGAAAAACAGATGGAAAGATGGTCCGAAAGACTTTTCTTATTCCAGCACACAAATCGTGGTGAAAAGCTATTTTGAGAGAAAGCACTGGTATATCATTTAGCTCGCGTAACTCCTACAGTGGCAGTGGCCGGGTGAGCAAAGCACATGCGTTTCAATCGAGAGAACTGAGTTCAGGTGCTGGCGCAGCGGATTTGTTTTTTTATTTCGTTTTTAAGCTAAATTTTTTTTTCTTTTGTAATTGAATTTTTCAGATTTTTTATTTTTAAAAATGAAATATATATATTTTTTTATTGAATTTAACTTTTGAAACAAATTTTATTTATTTATTTTCTTTTTTAATCTAATTTTTTTCTTAATTTAATTTTCTTTAATGGTTCGGTTGTTATTGTTTTAAAAATAATATTTTTTTAAATTTGTTTTTGTTATTTATGGCCTTATAAAAAAAACTCCTTAAAAATGGCCTCAAGCTCAATAAAATTGTTGAATATTTTTTTTTAATTTTCATTTAATTTTTAAGAACTTTTATTTTGTTTTAATTTTTAAATATTTTTTTTTTAAGATTTTTGGCATTTTTTTTTTAATTTAAGATTTTACTGTGTATTTTTTTTATAAATTTCCTTTAGTGTTTAGAAATATTGTATTTTTCTCTTTTTAATTGAATTGGTTATTCTTTTGTTAATTTAATTTTTTCTTAATTTTAAAATCTAATAAAAAAATAAAAATATATGTGTTTGTTTTTTACTTCATTTAATTTTTAGTGCCTTATTAAATTTTTTACATGTTCTTTTTTTAGTAAAAATATTTGTAATCTTATTTAATTTTTAATTACTATTTCCTTCTTTTTTGAAAGAAATCTTTGTCTACTCATCGCAAAGAATGGGCCTATTGCATAAAAAGTGAGCTGGAGCTCAGACTCAATTTTTGCATTTACGAAGTGAGCTCAAGCTCGAGAGTTTGTAGTGAAATTTAAGTTGGCTGACTTTTTATGCACGAGCCCCAATATCTTTCAATTTTACTGCAAAAAACAGTTGCTTATAATATTTTATTTTCTGTCAGTTTCCATAAAATTCCATTCCATTTTTCACTTAAATGACATTCGTTGAATTGGCTGTTAAAGTTTGCTAGATATTTGCTATGAATCGCCATACTTTTTATTATAGTTGCAGTAGTTATTATGTGTCAATTTTGTGTCTGTTATTCGTAGATCAGAAAGTATTACTATAAGAATCTTGAAAATTAGAGACAAAAACTTTGCAAAATAATTTTTGCGCTGTAACTTTGAACGTATGCAAAAATCGCTAAAACCAAAAGAAATTTTTTTTTTTTTTTGGAATACTCCATTTTCAATAAATGTGTGCAAGTTTCAATGTCATGGTCTAAACTGGCGAGAGACCGAACTAAACATGGATGTGTCTGCTAGCAGCTCTGTAGGTTTGATAGGCATTGCGCCACAATAGGAGTTCAAAATAAGATTGCAGGGACGAGAACTTCAACCATATTATTTATAAAAGCTCATAGCGTAGATAGTAAAAAAACATTGTATGTGATCTAAAAACACAAATTTCTGAGTGAAAACCTCTACTTCAAATATAGCATCTGTATAAAAATTAAAACAAACCCCGCCCCTTTAAATGGCAAATAATTGCCACTGAATAAAAAAGCACGGCATAAACTTTTGAGAAAAATAACAAAAAAATATATAATTATTTACTTATTTCACTTTTATCGCTGAAAAAGGAATGTAGGTGAGTACCTGTGCACCCACTTCTTGTGACCCATTACGCACTACAAAACGAAGAAAGTTGTTCTTCACGTTTATATGCACATACATAAGTAGTACATATGCGTAGTTATACGAGTCATCATACACGCGAATGGAACATCAAGCCAATTGAAAGTATCGGATGAATCTCTGTAGAATGTAAAATCGATTAAAGAATTTTTTCACTGACCGCGAAGCGAATGAAAATAAGAAGACGTAAATACAAAAAAAAAGAATGAAAAACGCAATTGGTTAAAGTCAAAGCATCACCGGAGTGAAAAATGGCAAATAAAAATTATGTAAATATCTGTAATCTGAATATATGAGACAAGCAATAAAAAAGATATGTATGTATGTATAAAGGCCAAATGAAGTGTTTTATGCCGTTATGGAATTGCCTTGTGAAGGGGGTGCAATATAATATATGTACATATATGTATGTGTATATGTATTTCGGAATGAAATTGGTCAAAAGCCACTCACGCATGCTCAGCTGACTGAGTGTGTAATATAATACTTACATACATAAAAAAGATTTAAAATAAAAGCAATGAAAGGTATAACGAACGAACTTTCACCAGCGCCTTAAGAATTATATATTTTTTTATTATCTTTTGTTATTTTTTCCTTTCGGATGACTTTCTCTGTAGGTGACTAAGCGAATTCGGAATTCGCAATTTGATGACAATTCTTTGTTATGATGTGTTCTGATATGTGTTGTGCCATTGATGGTATTAATGCATTCTGCGAAAAAAGCTAGTTACATAATGAAGGGAGTTTGGGTACATTCCAAAACGTCAAAATACAAAGCATCAGTCTCTTATATTTCCAAATCTCAATAGATTGTCATGCCAAATGTACGCGACCACGGTTAGATGCTAGTTTTCAACTAGGTTGCGCAAGTTAGACTTTTTCTTCTAGTACGGCTTAGAAACCGAAGGTACTGATGCTTTGAATTTTGACGCTTTGGAATGCACCCTACTCGTTTATTTCATGCACATAAACATATACAGTCAGTCAATAAAGTTTAGGTACAGCGAATTTTTTACAATACGGGCAACTATTTTTTAAATATTTTATTTTTCGCTAATTTTTTATAAAAATATGGTTAATTCTACAACAAAAACCCTAAAAAGAAAAGTTCCAAACCTTGTGCAAAATTAAAGAAAATTCTGCAAAATTTCATTCAAATATTGCACTTTTTATTTACGCTCTCTAGAAAAAATTTGAGTATGCAGTTTTTTAGCCCATTCAATTTTAGTATAATAAAGTGCAAATATGAGAAAGCTAGGACTTACCATTGATTTTTGGGAAATCTTTTTGTTGAAGGTGTCGCACATTTTTTCCATATAAAAAAATTATCAAACATTATTTTATATGGAGAAAATGAGCGACACCTTCAACAAAAAAAATTCCTAAAAATCAATGGTAATTCCTAAAAACTGCATACCCAACTTCTTTCTAGAGAGCGTAAATAAAAGTGCAATATTTGAATGAAATTTTGCGGAATTTTCTTTAATTTTGCACAAGGTTCGGAACCCTGATTTTGGGGTTTTTTGTTGTAGAATTGACCATATTTTTATAAAAAATTATCGAAAAATAAAATATTTAAAAAATAGTTGCTCGTATTGTAAAAAATTCGCTGTACCTAAACTTTATTGACTGACTGTAGATGAGCTGCAATTTTAAAATACCTGTGAAATACATAAATCAGTATCGACTGCTGGATGAAAAAATGCATTAAAAACTAAATTTATTTTGAAAGTGGCATATGGCCGTTTCATGCCGTTTGTTGAACTTCATCAGCCAAAGGTAACCCGTTTGTTATTAGCTTATCACGATATTAATTAAAAAGTATGCAACCTTGCAAGCACAATTGATGGGAGAAGAATCGTTTCGCAAGTAATTATGCATCTTTAAACACTTGGTTTATTGCAAATTTTTTTCTAAAGATTCGCTACTCTGGAAAGGGCTATTTGTATGACTAAAAATAAGCATACATAGTTGAAGCGTAATTGAAGCATATCCTCAGAGGTTGCACCGGTTGTAGAAGGCGTATTCTTAAAAATATGGAAAAAATCACAATTTTACAAATATTGACGACGTAAAGAATATGCCAAAATTGGAGTAAAAAAACAATAAACTCATAAACTCCTCTAAAAAAATGTAAGTTCTTGCTTACTCACCAACCGTAGGGCCTATTTTCAAGCCCTGATCTGGCCAAAATCTAAATTAGAAAAGGTTTTTTCCTAACAGCAGTCAATGGCAAACCTCCGAGTGTATTTATTTCTGCTATGAAAAAGCTTCTCTTAAAATTAATTTGTCGTTTGGCGACGCAGAACTGTAGGTCCCTCCATTTGTATAGCAACATCAAGAACCACACCCCAATTTGGAGGAGAAGCTCGGCCAAACACTTAGCAAAAGTTGAAGTGCAAAATAATAATTATTAATATTATTCACTAAAATCGTAATCATGATGATAATCATCATCGCAAGCATCAGCAGTTGTACGTCCTCCTTCATCATGATCGTTCTACATTAGTATCAACTCTAGCGATATTTTAGGCAAAACCCACACTTTTTTGTAAGTGTTTAATATGGTGTTGCTTCATTTATATATTTTCTATTCAACTTCCCTGAAACAATTTTTTTTTAAGTCTTAGGAATTCTTTCTGGCTATTGCCCGTTAAGGCGACGAATATTATTTATGGTCCATGTAAGAAGTATTTTAGAAGTGATGGGAGGATGCTATATCAGTGGTAATACTCTAAAGGCCGTTAGAAATAACCAAAATAATTAAATGAGTTTTTTTTGTTAAATGTGACATCTCGAGATTGCCAGGTTCAAGTTTCTGAGCCCATACATTAAACATTAAATTGTTAAACGAACAGCCCAATTTAATTAATATTTCCCTTCAAAGGTTTATTTGAAGAAACTAGAAGTTTCTAATTTTCTGGTCGAACTTGCCCCTCTTTTCCGAAGTGTACGTTCGATAACTGGAGCAGCCATTCAAATATCAAATCCATCGGTGAAGTTTTGAAATGAAAAAATTATATGGAAAAATTGTGCAACACCGCACAATGTTTCGACTACATATTTATATGGAGGGAGGTGGAGATAATAGTTACCTGCACCGATTACGCTAAAAACTTACATGTGCTCTAATTTTACTTAGGAATAGGGAATTATGAAATTTGGTAAATATGGAATAATTGCCACTCTCTCCACTAAATTTCATCCGATTTCGATGTATCGTATAAAAAAAAAGTGTTCAAAAATAAACCAGAATTTTGAGCTACTTCAAACTTTGCATTTTATTGCACTAAAATTTAATTCTAAAATTGTATACCTAAAAAATTTTGATTACAACGTTTGAAATTTTAATGAAATTTTTTTAAATTTTGCTGACATTTTTTTTAATTTTTCAAAATTTTTAACAAAGTTTATAAATTATGTCTGTGGACATTTGAAAAATCAAATTAAGTCTATCTTACACGGGCTGCCTTACACATATGCCGGCAAAGCTCTTTTTACTGCTCTGAAGGTCATACATATGATATTTTGTATGTCCGTGAAAAACAGACTTAAGTTGCTTTGTCAAATGTCCACAGATATTTACACATAAGGTATTCACAACGGTGTCGTAAGTGGGTTATTTTCGTAAGAAATTCCTGGTAAGGTTTGTGTGGCCACAAGTGTACTTCTATCTATCTAATCTATCTTCGATTTAATCATGTCGAACTTAAAAAACATTTCTCTTCATAAATGCAAAATGCACCAACTTAAATCGTTAATGCCTTCTAACATACGTATGTACATAGATAGCGCTCGGCTTCCGATGGACAACCGTCATATATGTGTGTGTCCTAGTCCTTAGGCTAGTAACTGATGAGCACGTATAAGCATACTCCTGCACGCACACATTGATACTCCCTCCACTATTCTGTTACAGTTTACATAAACATATGTATGCTCTGAAAGGTGCTTCACCTGGTCACTCCCAAATTACACTACTTACTTTGTGGCAATTTTTTCCTAGCATATTCTCCTTTTTTATTCAATTTTTCATTCATTTTTTTATTAACACACTATTATTACCTTAATCACCTTTCAACGCCAACAATGTTCTACCATCAACGCCAATTAGTGTCTTGAATAATTAATTTCCTTATCCTTAGAGATACAAAAACAATGTTTGTGTACCGCAATTTGCTACACACTTCACGCACTACTTTACTCTAATTACACCATTGGTGGTCGTCGGGCAATCCTTTTCTCTAGGTTGCTGGAGATTTACTGCATTTTTACAATGTTTTCTATCTCGACTTTTGCTTTTATGGCTTTCAACGTATTCAATATCTCTCTTACTGCTAATGAGCGCTCGCCTGGTCAAATGGCCATGTCTTGGGGGAAAAAATCATTACTTTTTGCTTTTTTTGTGTTTCTATTGTGTTCTATAAAATCAATCAAATTTTCTAGCAACGGTCCTCTCTCCGCGCACAACAACAGCAGCAGCAGCAGCAGCAGCAGCAACAGTAATTACCTAATGTGGCGGCCACAATTGTTGTTATTTCAATATTCTCCTTCTACTGCAGTTGCTAGTTTTGCTGCTGGTGCTGCTGTTGCCGCCGCGAAAATCTAATTTATCCATTTTACAGTCATGTGCGCAAAGGCTCCCTTGCCCTTTGATGTTTGCGCACATAGCGCTTCGAGGCTTTCTTCCGACATACATACATACGTATATTATCGAATGTACATACATACATACATATAGATATCTACGCACCCGTGTGTACTCCATTTCAATTCTACGCGCTTAAACTTTGAGCACGGCATTGCCAACCGGCCGCCCCTAATAACAGTTCGCTTCAACTAACTGCCAAGGATTAATGATTTTCGTGTAGTAATTAAAGTCGCATGCATGTATGCATTTATTTGTGGCAGTGGCGTTAAAAAAATTGCAAGTGTGCGTGTGAGATTTTCGATCCGTTGCAATTCCTTAGCTATGCTGAAGCATCAGTTTTCTGGTTACTTGGCACATGCATTTTGTTGTTGAAATTTTTTGGTTTTTGGCTTGCATCTTTCTCGTAGTGTGATTGTAATTATTTTCTTTGGCAATAACTTAAACTTTGCAGCTTTTTAGTCGTTCCGTATTACAATTGGCTCATTCACAACTCCAAACCTTCCATCGTGGGTTTATTTGTTCTGTCATTGTTTTGTTTGACTTCAAAGGCTTGCAAATCTCGAATTTTACTACTGCGGGTTTTAAATTTTATGTACCATGCTAAATATATAATATTAAATTCACTAGTTCATTTCACATATTATGCCGCAGTGTTCGCTAATTGCTTTTTTTAATTTGTGTGTAAATGCGTTTGTTATTTTAGAGATCGAAACTATGCATCCGCGTACTCTATATGGATCCTGTCCTTTCTAGAAATCTAGATTTTTATTGTTATTGTAAAAATTAAAATAGCGAAAGTTTAGTTTTAAGTCAAGATACTCACGCAGTAGGCATGTAATTAAAGTACTAATTGCTGCAGTTAAGAATGTAGTGACCTACATGCACGGAATTTCACAGCCAATTGTTTTGTGGAAAATTCCGATTTCTAGAATTTCTTCTTCTGCTCTTTTTACTTGAGCAAAAAAAAAAAAATGTCTACAGTTTTGAATCTAAAAAATTGCTATTTCGTAGATCTCCACATCTTATCATCAGATTTCTTCGTTGAGCACACGTTGATTTGAACTCCGTTATACAAGCCAGTGATCTTACAACAGAGCTAAGTTCGCCCCATGCAAGCTGTTGCTGCTTTTTCCTTTCTTTGAATTTTCAAATTCCCTCTCTTTCAATTCCAAATTCTCAACTTAGCTGTGAAAGGATTATACTTCAGAGCAGGATAAGCTCTGTTCATGTCGTATCACAATGAAACTGGCCCCAGATTATTATTTTTTGTTTCATAACTCTGCATAAGTTCCAAGTTCAAACTTCCAGCTAAACAGAGTATAGTACAGCTGGATGTTCTAGTTCATATACAAAATACTCAGTGTTCTGAATTTTGCAATTTATGAAAGTTCATTCGTTTTAAATTTTCTAACTTAAAATGGAAGAATGTGAATGAATGAATGAAAAACTTTCAAATAATTTCAAATCATTTAAACTCATTTTGGAAAATAGACACATATTTTTTTGGGTATTTAAGAATGGATATATGTATGTACGTGAACATTTAAAATTGGGTAAAAAATATGTACATATGGATTGAATTCGATGGTCGCTGTGTATGATAATGGTAAAAATTTGTAAGTTATACTGGTACAATAATTAAATGAAATTTCTACTATTGACAACCAAAAACATGCAAAGCACAACAAATTGCTAGAACTCGATAAAATATGAATCATGACTATAAATAGGTCTCCATTTTCTTAGCTGCATTAAACTAATTAACTAAATTACAAGTTACAAAAATGTATGTATGTGGGTATATATGCGGGAAGCTCAAAAAAATTTTCATATTCACAAAAAAATATTGACATTAATATTCATTCAATTTGTTTTGCAACGTTTGAATCTTGCTATGCCGGTACTCACATCGACACACCTATTCGTTTAAATTCAATAAAATTCAAAGCCAATCACATTCTATTCATTTAGAATATGCAGTTGTCGTTTTGAATGGATTCATGCAGACGTCTAACTCGTATATACTGTTTCTTATCTTAAGTAATAAGACTAGATTAGGTTAGGAGGCAGCACAGCAATACATATGTGTAGAGAACGATCGAAACGGAGCCAGCGCGCCGGTACGCACTGAACTGAAGTCGAAGGTAGCCATGTAAGTTTCCAATAGGTAACCATGTTAGAGGCCCTACCTTCTCCTCATGGCGCACAGTGTACTATTTTAAGAAAAAGGAACAAAATCACAAATCTCAAGAACGAGAAGAGAAAGCGAAAGAAATGTAACTGTATTTTAGAGCTTTTGAGATGGCAATAAGCAATAAGCAATACACCGATTTTTTAATTCAACGAAAACACGCTTACCGTTAAAATTTAAGAAGTTCTAAAAACACGCTACGCCAGAGCTAAGATTTCTGTACTTGTTCAATTTAACTTTGGTTTAAAAACTAAAGTAGAATTCGATTTGCATATTTGGTAAACGCTATGCCGTTAGTTTTCAGAAAATAAATTAGAACTAAAGCCGCTATGCTCTGCTTGTAAATTTTTACCATTTGTTGAAATGTTTTGAGTCCAAATATTCAGAGCTTCTGACCAAAGTACTTAAAATAAAGCTTACCCGTAGTTCCAAAGTCAAAATTGATTTGCAAATTTTTTTATTTGTAAACTCTCACTAAAACTAAATTTCACAAAAATGTGCGTTTTATAATTGTAATACTCATCATTAAACTATAAGCTATTGTTGTTTAAAATAATGTTAATTATCTCATGTTCATACATACATATGTATCACCTTGTGACCCTTATATGGAAAATATAAAGCGTACTAAATTTCTTTCGATTAAACAATAGTGAAAGAGGCATATTTAATAATAAACACGCATGAGTTCATTAAACTTCTAATTTTACTCGTTCGAAAATGAAGCCTTCCGCCACTTTTACGGTCAAGTACTCATTAGTAAACATTAATTCGGCGCTAGTTGAACGCCCCACTTCATCAACTTACCTGTCAGAGCATAGTGTATTAGCATGAAAGCCATTGAAATACTCTCAGTGTATAAGAAGCGCAACAAAAGAAGCCTAACTAACGATACAACAAAAAATTATAAACCGAAGCAAACTTAAATGACGCCGCATTGCATGACCATAGTCCACCTCCTCTTTTGTTAAAACGCTTAAAAAGCAATTTGCGGCAGCAATCAATCATTAATTGAACGATATTTTTACTAGGCGGCTAATGTAAGCATAAGCCCTAAGTAGAAAAATTGAAATAAACGAAGGGGTTAGATAGCATGCTCTTTTCTCACCTACTAAATATTGCAAGTTTGCTACTTAAGTCTTTTGTTTTATAACCTTTTAGGGTAGCTTTGTGCCAGAAGCCGCTGCCCATGCGGAAAAATTCTTACAAAAGAAGTGAATATAAATATTTAGACACTGTTTGCGCCATATTTATCGGTGTTTATATATGCATATGCGCTCGTGCTTGTTTTCTAAGAATATTCAAATNATAAGTATACATTTTCATGGGTCTATCTCTTTTTGTTCTGGTACTTACAAACATCGGACCAAAGTTATAATACCATTTCATGCTCATGAAAGGTATAAATATTTTGAGAAACGTGTATGCAGCTCGTATACAGTTGGTGTGTTTTTATGAGTGCTGTTCCATTTTTTTCCTTAATTTGCTGTTATTTGGCGCTGCTCATCTAATAACTTACATATTTAATGGGTAAATAAATCGAGAAAAGTGCATTTTTTATACAAAACAAATCTCACAACCACAAGCTAGTGAGAACATGTCTAACTCTTTTGCAACTCAATGCGGCTATGTATATGACGTAGACAACAGGTGAACACCTAGTCGCAAACTGGCAGGCCGATATGCTGGTACTTTTGACGGCTATTTGATGTGCCAACTCCTTTGAATGTAGAATAAAATAAAACATAACACATAAACGTAAAAATAATACGCCCTTTAGTCTGCATGCCACTCCATTTAGTGCTGTTGTTCACAGCACATGCACACGCAAACACACACACACACACACACATGCACATGCTGTAGCCACCCATGTGTTATGTTGCCTGCACTGTTATTTGCTATTATTATCGCTATGCACGTTGTTGCGTTGCTTATCTGCCGTGAATGCCGCTTAGAAGTGTGTATGATACGAGACCCTTTTGCAGATACCATGTTACAATTACGGCTGCAAGGCATAGCAATGCCACAACATGCCACATATAGTAGCTGTAGGCACGTTGTACGTGTACTCATAACTGCTGCCGCAATGAATCATAAAAAAAAATAGCAACAGTGGCAGCAGCAGCAATAGCGACGACGGCGACGGCGATGGCGATGGCGATGACGTCGACGACCCGGTGGCGGCGGTAGCAATTTGAACAAACACGATTTTCCCTATATTGCACTATGATTTTCAAGATCGCTACAC
>NW_016164226.1:30469-32630 GCF_001687245.7 Rhagoletis zephyria | reverse complement strand
TGGTTTAATTTTGTTTTCATACTTAAATAATAAGTGAATTTATGGAACACGCCCTATTTGATTAAACATTCATGAATAAGCAAACAAGGCAGAGAAATTCAAAAGGCTATGAAATGAAAGTAAGAATGAGTAATAAAGTTTAAAGCACATTTAAAAGTGTTAATGGAGAATATTTTGCCGCGACCTTTTCTTACACAATTTTGACATGAAATATTTTTAGGCACAGTTTCGAGTGTTAATATTGTGCATATTTAGAGAATAGAGTTATGAGTACCCTGTACTGGCATAAATACTGTATATTATAATAATATATTCCAAGATTTTTTTTAAATGACTTAATTATTATTTAAAAACTTGTGGAACCTAAGTGGATCCCATCCGAAATTTCAGCGAATTTCGGAAATGGTGATAAATATTCAAGAATTATAAAAAAAAAATTTTTTTGCTAACTGAATTCAGCATAACAGTTTGTGGAACTTATGTGACAACTGTATGGTTGTTGCTAATAATTTTGTTTATATTACGATTCTTGTAGAGTATGCGCGAGCCGAGAAATTTGTTCAAAAGCTTTATTAAAATATTTAGAAAAATGTGGAACCTATGTGAAAGAATACTGATTGGAAGTTAAATTGAGTAAAAAAAACTGTGGAATGCAATTGGAAACTAGATGAAATTTAAAACAATTTCGCGCAAAGGGAAGGGTTTATATATAAGAAGTTTTTAAGGATCAAAATATATACACAGGTATGTGGAACGTATTTAACAATTGCGTGGAATCGAACTTATTTTTTAAAAACCACATTCTTAAAAATGTGGAAGGTATTTGAAATTTAACAGATATTTGCAACATACATATACTAAAAGCAAGAATACTGATTACAAGTTCAAGTGGAACTCGAAACTTTGTCAAAATGAAAGAGTTTATATTTAAAAGTGGTTTAGCGAGCATTCAAAACTGAGTGGCACGTATTTGAAAATTACCTATATGTAATCATAAAAAAAATCTCTAAAAAATGACAAAATTGTTTTAAATGTTGTTAAAAATATGGGACCGATATTCAGTTCAGTACAAATATACGTGGATCCCATTTGAAAATTGTGTGGAACTTACAAGAATTTTGTACAGTATAAAAGTTTATATTTAAAGAGTGCTTAGCGATCGAGATACATAAAAAGCTGTGTATAACCTAAAATAACTTTCACTAAAAATCGACAAAATTGTTTGAAATAAAAAAAGTGGAAGTTAAAAGAGCTTATCAATTCACGCATAGCAATGATACCGCAATATGAAACAAGACTACTGCTTGAAAGTACAAAAGTATGTGGAATGCACTACAATTTCGCCAAAATAAACGTTTTTTTAAGTATTTAGCGATAAAATTATATGTAAAATATATGTACGATATGTAAAATTGTGTGGAACGTGTTTGAAAATTGTGTGGAACCTAAAAAAACTTTCGTTCGCTAGTGGTCGCTTAAAAATCCAAGTAACTTACATTGGTTATTTTTGTGCACAAAATTACTTTCAAGCAAACATTTTTATATTTCATCTTACTAGTTTTCTTGCCTTGGCTTTAATAAAAGTCTTAGCTGACCATTACAAAAATGTACCAAATGAAATTTAGTAAATGGAATGCAAATTTCGGGCTTGAAAAAGCGTATACTTATATAGACTTATTACATTTTAATGCCAACTCATTTACATTTACATTGAAATGTATTAAGGTTACATACCGAACCCACACGCATGTCGTGCCATATTATAAATTTCCCACCAATGCAGTCGAACAAGTACAAGGACATTATAAGGAAGAGCATGAGGTAACTTACGAGTATTTTCCATACAATACATTGAATGTTTTGTGTATCAATATGTTGGGGCAAGAAACCTCTTCCGAATTCGAATTGCTGGACAAACGATTTTTCACGTTAAATAAATTGAAAATTATGCACGCATGGTAAGTAGTAAGCGTATGTATGTAATAAATTCTGGGTAAGGGATTCTAGAGTTCGGAACACATGCTGTGTTACAGCTAGAAAGGTTGAAAGCACTAACAAACGAGCGTACAATAGCAATAACACTGGCGAAGGCCCAAATTCGATTTTTATGCAAATTTCAGTTTGCAATGGAAGCACCGGTTAACTTATTGTTTGCTTCTAA
>NW_016164226.1:0-26937 GCF_001687245.7 Rhagoletis zephyria | reverse complement strand
TACATATGTGTGATACTAAAGCTTGAGGTAAAATAAAGGCAAAACTTTTGTGGGTGCTATAAATTAAAGTGGCGCATGTGGCGCTTTTCATCTGCTACTCTTGTTAGGGAAGTAGTTTCTTCAAAGTTACTTTAATAAAAACGATAATTTTTGCATGTATTTTCTGCGGTGTTGAAATTTTCAGGCGAAATTGGCGACTTCATAAATTACATTCCACAACATTTTTGAATACGGTCCCACCAAGAAGCATTTATTTCTATACCCGAGCGCACTTGTGCACAAGGGTATATTAATTTTGTTCACATAACGGTTGTTTGTAACAGCCAAAACGAATCGAGATAGATATAGACAAATGTATACATAAATACTGTTCTTTCTTTTATTTTAAGGTTTGTGTTTCATTGCTTCATTAAATAGTTAAATAACGCAGCTTGCGACAAATTAAATGGAATTGGCGTGAAAGCCAGGGTGTCGCTTTCATTATTAACAGAAAAGTGTGAGTATAAAAACAAAAATTTAATACAATCTCATCTACTCGTTTTTGTATGTCCAAATGTAACTCAATGCTCGCTCGACACTAGGATTGTCCCAATTTCCTTTGTCGCCGTTCACGCCTACACACAGTAACGACAATTTTATCGATTAAAACCCGGAACAAAAGTCTGTTATAGTATGTACGTGGATATACATACATATGTATGTATATAAAAACATATCGTGCTACTTTGCTACAAGTATCCTGCTGTTTCCCATTTTGCTTTCATTTATTTTCTTTTCTTTTGTTTTGTTTGTTTTCATACATAGGTATATTGTTTTTCTTAAATAAGTGAAACTATTTATATACTCGCACATGAAAGCATATTTACCAAATAAGTCAAATTGTTTCCTGCAAACTTTTGCTGGATGCCGTTGAGCCTCAGGGTGTATCTTTGTTGTGAGGCGAATGACCGCTTAAATGGCGGGCGGAGTGACTATAGTACATAAAATATGAGCTCGCTATTAAATAGTTATGAAAAATCAATAAAACAAAAATTTATGATGGGTCAGTAATTGGGTTAAGTAAATGAGAATCGTTGGGCAGCTACAAAGGAATTTAGTATTAAGTGGTTTTATGGAGTTATGGCAATCAGTAATGTTGTCGAGGAAATTCTAAGCATTTCAAAATATAATATGTTCATTTTAGGGAATGAAAAATGTAACTTAAATGTGTTTAAAAACTTAAGGAAGCTTTCTCATTTCAACTGAAGCTTCAAAAAATTTGTTTGCTTATGAAAAATTTGAGTAAATTTTATCAGAATATGAAGAATAGTATGGAATTTAAAGATTTTTATCGCTTTTCATGAATTTTTGGAGTTACATATATACATACATGCACTTTTAAACACAAACTGTATATGTGGATTATGTGCATGCAAACAAAAATAGTAATTATTTTGTTTTTAGAAAACATGACTTTCCTCAACAAGTTTTCAATATTTAGCCATAAAATCGTGTGGAACGTAAGTGGATCGTATGCGGACTTTACGTATACTTTCCGATAATTCATAGGAAATTGTGTTATATTAGTTTGGAGAGGGGAAAATATTCTTAGATGTGGATCGTATTTGAATTTTTGTGGAACGTAACAAGATATACCGCCCCTGTAAAAAAAGCTTAAAATTCAATGCCAGTGGGAACCTGAACTAGTTTGCCTCACAAACTGTATCTTCCTGTTTCCTCAGCTGCTTAAATAGCTTTTCGCCGAAGTGATTTAGTAAGTATGCGCATCTAATCGCATTAATTAAAAGCTGTTACCTAAGTACTTTGCCCTTTGCCTTTAATTCGCGCATGTTATATTATATGTACATATGTACATATATCGAAATTGCTTTAAAGGGACCTGTGTTCTGAAATGGTAGAATTCGACTTACATATGTATGTATGTACGAATATTTTCTTTCAAAGCCATCGATATCCACGTAAGTTGATAGCCATTTGCAAAGGACACCACAAAGCTTTGCCCACTAAATTCACACAAAACTTGTCAAAAAACTGCTAATAACCAGTTAATAATTACGTAATTTAATACCACACTTCAGCTGCGGTCAAAACACCGACCGCTGTTTTTGTAAAAACGTCACTTAATAATCGCCAAGGATAATGGGATATGTGCGGGTTATTAAAAGCTAAAACAATGACATCCCTTGGCGTACACCTGTTTCCTGTTGTTGTTAGGGTGATAGGGAGCTACCAAAAAGTATAAAAAGGAAAAGTCGCTCAACCGCTGCCCTCTGTTTTTGGTTGTGGAAGGTAAACAAAAGAAATGCGAATATACTGAGTGGGTGCAGGATGTGGACAGAAAGCAGAGAAAGCGCACTTTTCACATTTCTTGGGGGCTGACGCATATCGGCTAACGCAGTGACCCTCGCATGCCAGAGCAGCTCGGAATGAGGCAATAATTTATTAGCGCTCGTTAGTATTAAAGCATATTAGGAGGCGAACCGATGCGGGCAAAGGCAAGCTAAGGTGGGACAAGAGACATTCTAAACAAATTTGAAGGGCTGGGCGGCGCAAAAATTTTCTAAATGGGACAGGCGCGTGCACACGCACACCTTTTATTGTTTGTTGTGACAGTAAACACGCTTCAGCGGGTTTTTAAAATACATACGAGGCAGGGGAGCAAACACAAGCGCAAAAGGAGCGCCACGAAAAAAAAACAAGCAATAAAAAAATAATATTTATTTTTATGCTGAAGGCGAAAAAGTGTACATAAAAAAACAAAAGGTGATCACGCTTGTTGACGTATTTTGCATAAATTACTCGCTGGCATGCAAATATATGCTATGTCCTGTTTAAGGATATGGGGTACAAAGCAAAAAAAGTCGCCCAACAAGTATGCAGATAACCAAAAAAATGTGTATTTTTAGGTGCGGAAAGACATCGTCTTATTCTTTAGCCGCATAGACACGCGTAGCGCGCGTATACGGCCACGAAGATGACGATGACAATAAAGCAATTAGCACTTAGAAAAAGGACACTTTTTGACAGCGCTCACCTCGAGAAAAGTGAGGTGCAAAAGATTAAAAAAAATAATATACGAAAGTAAGCTACGCGAAACCAGTGGCATCGGATCAGGCAAATAAATGATAAATTAGCTACGCACTTCAGCCAGTCAACCAGTCAGCGAATGACAACGGTTGTGTGCAAGTGTGTCCTGAGCAAGGATAATAAAGTAGCGCTCATATGTAAATGTAAATTGTTTCTCTTTTACCAGCAGGCTTGTGGCATAAACGAAAGTACTGGAGCGTTAAGGGCAAGCAACCCTTTTTACACGCGTGTTTGACGCGCGAGTGCGCTTAATTTTTATTATTGTCTACATGCGGGACACAAAAGCGAACAAATGTATTTTTCATTACTTTTTTTTTTTAATTTTTTCGCTCAGGTTTTATTTGGAGTCAAACACCTTGGCGTGCTATAAATTGTGCAAAGAAAGGGTGTATGGGTTGCTCCAAAAGAATAAGAAATTGTCTGTGCACCTTTAAAGGTGTCCCATTCAGGCGCAATGTATGAAAAGGTGAAAGGTTAAAGTAACAGCATCATAAATACTTGAAATCCTTTCTTTTGTCTCATGTGACTTCTTTCTTATATTATTTTGCGTGGCGCACAACTTCCCTCTATGCTGTAAGCATAATCCTTGCTTTTATATGTATGTATGCCACCCCAGCCATGACCATTTTGGAGTTAACCCATTGCGGTATCAAGTGTTGAGTTGTTGTTGCTACCAGCAGTGTGTGTTGAGGCGTAAAAGTGAAATGGTGCTTGAGGTCGAGACAGCAAGACAATGAATGTGCAGCAGTAAAAGGTAAGGAAAAAAATGCGTACAATAACTATGTATGCATGTACAGCTTGTTTTATATTTTTGTAAGATAAGTGAATGTGGAGCCGCGTTGAGAAAAAAACGTGAACTATAATTTGTGGCAAGACAAAAGGCTGACAATGAATTGTACATTGAAATACACAAGGAGCAAATTTGTGTTTGAAAAGTAGAAGGATAAAGGCTTTGCAGCAGGATGTAGGTATGCGACAAGATATAGAGAAGAGAGCGAAAAATAATGAAATTGCAAAGATTTTACGCTGAGGCATTCTTAAATTTTACGAAAAATTTTACCTGAATATATTAAAAACGAAAGTGAATTTTTTGATTGGGATGCTACTCTCTACTCAACACAAGCAGTGCTCCTAAAACCATTTTGAACTTCGTAGGAATTTAAGCAGATCCCTTATTTTGACGCTTCTAAGGTCCTCCAGGTTATCGAAGAATTGTCTACCCAGAGTGGAGAGTCTTCCTCCTATATAGGGAGTTTGGTGCCAAGTCGCGCCAGCTCATCGGCCTTACAGTTCCTCTCAACGTCGCAGTGTCCTGGAACCCATATCACCTTTGGGCGAAGTGACTCAGCCATCTCGTTAACATTTTATTTCCACCAAGCCTTCACTGAAGTTCATGCCTATTGGGAAAATCAGATTACAACTCGAAAAGGGTAATTCTACTATTAAGTACAAGCAAACGCAAGGAAAATGGCTAAAATTAAGAAATAAACTTGCCGATCATCTCTCGTTGAAATTATTGTAACTTATCTGAGCCCTTAACTGCAGTTAAGCGTTTGGTTGAAATGGGCTATAAGAGATATGCGGCATTTCATTACCATGGAGGTTGTAGACTGCTTCGTAAGGGATATGATTGCCGCCTGTCTCACTGTCTGGCTCAGGCATTTCATAACATTGTCGTTTAAGCAACCATATAATTTCAGTGTAACCATCTTCCCTGACAAAGCTTCATGGAGCATATGCCTTTTTTGCCTGTGTAACATTATAAGAAATGAACGCACAATTTTCTCACCGTTTGCCTTTATTTTAGAATTGAACGCGGAAAAAGAAAGGGGCAATCAAAAGGCGGCATTTTTCGGTAGAAACGAAAACACCATAAGCGATTTAGAGCCCATATAGAGCCTAAAATTATGCAACGAGCAATTCGTAAAAAAACATCCTGCTATGACAAGCTGGTCTCCTTAATACACATTCCACCTTACAGATATGAAAGCTGGCTTGTTCTTTAACTGTTACGGGTTGAGACGGACGCTGGACAGTTTGAAAACCTAATACAATTTTCAGAACTTAATTTGATATCGACTAATAATACTTTCTTGGTGAATACAAGAAATATGAAAGCTAAAATTTTAGTATTCTATAAGAAAGACATGAAAGTAACGAATTCTTAGCTAAATCAAAGCAACCCTCAGTAATGCTGATCCAGAAAAAAAGTTTGTGTTCTTTAAAAAAAACCCCAAATAACGCTTAACGTATTGTTGTCTTGGCAACCCAAACCCACAATTGTTTGCTTTTAAAAAATGTACGTTTTGTTGTAGAAGAAGTTAAGAAGTTAAGGAATTACAAATTGAACGTTCTATTCGCGACCATTTAACGGCAACGGAAATTTCCTTTTCAACTTTCTTTGACTACTTTGAAGTATGCATGTACATATCTACAAGTGCTGTCTTTTCCTTGATGACATTCACTCACGTATAACTCGCTTGTTATTGTTGTGGCATTTTTTCGGTACGCTTGACTGCTGTCAAATTGCTGTCAGCATGGCGCTCAGCGTAATTTCACAATCAGCAGCCAAATCTGACACCCACTTATGCTCCGCCGCATTACACACTTACAAAAGTCGGATCCTTATTTCCACACAATAGCGCTGTTTTCAGCTTAGCGCTTGTTTATGTATGTGTGTATATCGCCAGTAGCTCAGCGTTGCCTTTGTATCACAATACGGCTTTGGCTTTGTTATAGCAGCTTGCGCATTTTTTTGTAGATTTTATTTTGGAATTTTTATCAATTACTTAGATTCTGTCGACATTTCTATGCTTATCAAGCGCATAACTTACTTTGTAAACCCCTTTTGTGCTCCTTTTTTTTGCCTCTGCACTCAAGGTGGCATCACTTTTTTAGCTTTACGCTTTGACAGTTTGGCATTGTTACTCATAAATGTGCGCTTTTTCATTTAAATTGTTGTAAGTACTTTGCACAACCCCTTTTTTTTGCGCTTGTTCACTTTTTTCTTTTGCTTATATTTTTTAAAACAATTGTGCTCTCACCTGTCGCTTTGGCAAATCACAATTTAATTTGCTGTCAAATATGCTGAAGGGCAGTGATTATCAGCGTTAAGTCAAGCGCTTACCATTGCTCTTGTCGGTAAGTCCACGCGCTTGTTCGCTCTCTACCACATACGCCCACACACCCACACACACACACCTCAGCTTGACGTTTATTGCAGGCGCGTGAACAGCTGATATTGACAGGCGTTGCGCATCAGTTGCTTTGTTGCCTGTAGGAAGGAGTTTTGTGGCTAATAAAAAATTAATACACTTGAGAGCAATCGGAAGTGAGTTCACGCGGTGGGTGTGTTGTGAGTTTGGTGTTCTAGTGAATCGCGCTCTGCTGAGCGACAGTGTGTGGCGCTTTTTGTTTACCTTTGGCGCCATTTTATATAGTCAATCAATTTGACAGTTTAAATGGCTATTCACAGCCGAAATGATGCGCTGAGTATTAAAATGTGGTTTAAGGTGAAAAAATGAATGAAATGAATTTGATTGGAAGTAAGGATTTGAGTTGGCTGAATTTATTGACAGGCAAATTGCGCAGATTTTAGTTAAGTGAATTTACTATAATGAGCAGTGAATAAATATTTTATTTTGATCTACGATTTAAACGGCACACTGTCATTATTACTTCGGGGAACTGAAACTTATAAAATAATGAAAAAATATTGGAAAATGTTTCGAACTGATGAAAAAGTGGAGACATGCTGGGATGCAACTCAGCGGAATATTGATTCGTCGCGGTCTAAATAATGGCCTTACTATTGAGGCACTGCCTGGCACGAAAGAAGGTAATAAGAATCATATAAATTATTAAGCTGTATCCTTATCGTTTATTTTCTACCCCAAAATATTTCACTGACGATATAAATTTATAGAAATTCGACCGGCCAAGGCAGATGAAAAAAAAATTAATTTTAATTTTTCGCGTTTCTTTAGAGGAATATGAAGTTTGCACCCTGTGCGGCACGCCTTAACGGTCTCCAATCGGGGCAAAAATTTATATGGGACATCTACGACCATGTTATTACCGATTGAGGGGGTGAGCCTGAAAAAAATCGTTCATTTGATTTTTTAAGGACCACCCTAATATACACATATCAATTTTTATAGCCCAGAAAATTATCACGTTATAGCTGCTGGCAAGTGGCGTATGGCGAGTAAGACTCTTCATCGCTTGATACCTTATCTAAATGGCTAAAATATCTCACTTTCAACGTTGATTTGACGTAATAAAGATACATCTTTTATGCCCACGCTTAAATCTTCAAAAGAAAAAAGAATGTGAACAAAGAGACAAATGGTATGTTTAAAATGACAATATTCACTACTTAAACTAAATATATTAGTCAAAAAAGCCCACTCTGAGCCACGCAATTTTACAAGAACACTTTACCATTAGACGAGTCGGTGAGTAAACTAAAACGCCATAATCAAGCGGCAAAAATCACAAACGTCAAAGTGAAAGTTGAAAAGGTTGCCACGAAGTGAGCGCCAAACAAAAGCCCCGACCAAAAAAAAAATAAACGAGAGAAAACAAACCTACGAACAAAGCAAAAAGGCAGCGCCAACAAATGAAACCACAATCAGCTACAAAATAAGAGACAATAAAGCAGCAGAATAAAAGGAAGAATATACTTAGAAATGTATTTGCTTTAAACGCTTAGAGTGTACTAGATACCACTCGCTTAGCTGGAAGCAAATCAGGCAGGCTTCATGTCACACGCTTCACCATGGACAAAAGGGATGACCGAAAAAAGACGAGCGAGCAAAAGACTAGGCACTGTGTCTCGATTTGGGATGCCTGCTATCCCATCGAGGGATATCGGCGCGTGTGTATCTCTGCATTGCGAATGCCACCACTAACTTGTACAGCCGAAGACAATAAAAACCAAATGCTATTAAAGTATTGTTACTAGAGTGTTGTAGAGAGCACTGAGCGGTGGGCATAGGGTTGTAAGGTCAAAGATCACACACACTTGGCCATTACATTTATAAAATATGCAAAACCAACGTTGACACAGTGCTCCAACTCAAGCAAACAACGGCAAAATACTAATAAGTGATGTGAAGTGAAATAAAATAAATGCTATGAAAATGTAATGCACTGTGCTTGGCTAGAATAAGCAAAAAAAAAAAAAAGTTTAGCAGCAATCCGAAATGCAGATGAAAAAAAAAAAAATGAAAAAGTTGTTTTTAAGATAAATTTTCTTTGCTGTAAAAAAAGCGTATTTTTTTTTTGGTTTTTCTTCAAATTAAATATTGGGTATGGTTTAGTTATGTGCCCAATGATTACGGGCTATTTTCCGATCAAAAAAAAAAAACAAATACACATATACCTGTAGCCAAGGATCTAAAAGTTATTTTAAAACCTAATTTTGTAATTTTCGGTCAATACTTTGTTGTTAGTAAGTTCGGTCTGAAATATGCAGAAAGGTGTTCTGCGCAAAAATGCTGCGGTCAGCATAGCCGCAGTTAGATGATGTAGGTTACTTTTTACCGTTTAACGAGCTTACATTTTCTGTATCAAAATACCAATTTTAACTCGTTTTCAAATGATTCCCCAGGGGTCTGTGGAAGGGTTCGAGGTATTAATTTTTACAAAGTTTGAACTGTGGTCTTTCAGGTGGGTATCAAGGGCCTCGCCCCTCCCCCACGGTACACTAATCAAAAACAGTGGGCAAATAACTAAACATTACCACAAGTAAAGGTATTTTTCCTTTGCAAAAAAATCGCAGACAAAATTTACGAAAAATATATTAAAAAATATTGTTTTCAAGACGAATTTGATTTGCTGTTAAATTGGTTTCCTAAGAAATTCTTTTTTGTATAAGTAAAAAAATTCGTTTATTTGGAAGAATTGTTGAGACCGCTATTAATGAAAAATAATTTTTCTTTTGGTTTGAAGCCAATTTAGTTCCTCAGAAAACAATTTTCTGCAAGAAGGGGTATCTCTAAAGTGTTTTATAACATTGGGATAATTTACGATGCCCCATTAATATTCCTGTGGAAAATTGTATGGAAAAATCGATTGGGAACAACTCAATTCATCGACTTTCGAATAAATCATTTTAAAAACGACATTCCTACTTTGGCGATGTTCCACTCAATCCGTTCATATTAATTATTTCGAGTCAGCAAAATAGTGTACATTTATAATTTTGATTACCGTTTTTATGCGAACATTGCACTGTGGTTTGTTCCTTGGAGTGTGGTGTAGATGTGCGTGTAGAAGTAGAGTGCAGTAAGTATGTTAATGATATTTCTACTGCATTTTTTTTTTTGTATTTTCCTCAGTCGTCTTAGGCAAATCGTGACAAGTTTTCTTGCTATGCTGATATGGGACACGCGACTAAAACGAGTTTTGCTGGATGGCCAGAAGGAGAATTGTGTAAGCTGTGGTATGAGCAGTGCCGGACTGCCAATGAGGTCATGCGTGTACTTTAAGGCACGTGGCAGAATAAGTACGCACTTTGGTGTAGTTTCTGTTCAATAAGACATTTGTAAATTTATTTACATTTTTATGAATAATTGATTGCAATAAAAATTACTTCAGCAAAACATAACCTCCCCCTGTTGTAAGGCTGAGATATTCTTGTGCGGTTTGTGAATTAAAATTAAATGTAGAAGTTTAACAGCCAAGAAAAAAACAAAATTTATGCAGCTGTTGTCTGTAGGCACCAGCTGATTTGCGCCAAAATATTTAAAATTTTCCAGCTGCCACTGCTGTTGTGTTTGTTTGCGACAAGTTTGCCAAAATCTAGGCAGTCCATTGAACTCTATCAGCAGTCACGTGGGAAAAAGTGGAAAACATTGCGAAAAAGGTATGCGTTAATATTGTTCCAAATGAACTTGAAATCAACAAGGTGAGCAATCGGGCTAAATTAACTAACATAAGGGAGTGTGAAGAAAGAAAAAATTGTAAGACATAAAATAAGATTGAAGAATTAAAAAGGAACTCTGACAGAAACAAAGCAATAAGAGAGATCAAAAATTTGAGAAAAAAAATAAAATAAAAAGAAAATCCATTTTGGATGACCGTTACGACCGCTACTGCTAATTGCCGAACTTGTTAGGGTGAGCAGAAGTAAAAGATTTCATATAATAGCAACTAGTTCTCAGCTATTAATACTAGTTTACCCGCCACTACAGTCGACAGGTTTGACTGCTTCATAGTGCAGCCGAAGCTATCATCTGTGCAGCTTCCTAGACAAGTTCGCCATAGTTGAATGCTGAGAAAATTTTGAGGCACAATTTTCGGTTGATTTTTGAGTAGAAACTTGCGCAGCAGCAAATGACTTGGAGGGAGTTGAGGCGGCATCAAGCAGCTGACCCTTGCAATTCAACAGCAGATGCTGCATGTACTCTCCAGTACGATGAAAATTATCGTTTTTTGTGACTTAAGGGAGCAGCACAACTACATACATACATATTTACAACTCATAAATGGACAAGGGCTTTTGGACTTAAAAAATTTCCCTTCTACGAGCGCAAGCTGAACTGGACCGAAATGCTGTTGTCGCATATTAATGACTTCTATATATATTCCAAGGTATATCACGCACACACACGCTTATGTCTGCATAATCATAGTATATATTAATATAATTCCTTTAAATTCCAAGCTGCTTTGCTGACTGCTTTTGTCACATCACGCATATTAATTTTCTTCTACTTGAGGACAAAAGAGCCTAAGCAAGGCAAGAAAAAAGGATCTTATATTCATACAAGAGTACTTTCATATGAGCCTCCGCTTCACCACACCCTCATGCAAACCCTTGATTGTGTACACATTGGTTGCTGTTGCTGACGCTCGGTGGTCAATTCAATTATGTGTGTGTTTAAAAAGGACATTAAAAGGATATTGTTTGTTGTTTGACTACCACTACTGGCAGCTTAGTTTACTTTTCGCTTTAGTTTTGCATATTATGTTTACTACCTAATGCTGTTGATGTCGCTGTAGCTGTTGCTTTTGTTGTCTTTGTTGTTTTTGTCATTATACATTATTATCGTCATTTGTGTTTGTGTTTGTTTTATTGCCTTATTGTTCTAGGCTACTCCATCTTGCCACAGCTTAAGCGTGTGTTAATGATTATGTGCAAGTCCTTGTGGGATTTTTAACTTTTACACAATTCGTCGTCGTTGTCGTCGTCGTCGTAGCCTTTACAGCAATAAAGTACTTCTCATCACGTATTAAGAAAATTTGGAACATTTTCGTCAAAGGATTCGTGTGAAAGGATGTTAAGATTGTCTTGTGTGCGCTGTGTATATTTGTTGTGGCAAAAGAAAATTGCCTGTTTCCGGTTTGTTGGCGCTTAATTGAAAATGTCAATAGTTTTCTAAATAGGCGCAAGGAATGCGAAAAATGTGGAAATTTGGTGTGTTTGAGAATNGCCTTTACAGCAATAAAGTACTTCTCATCACGTATTAAGAAAATTTGGAAAATTTTCGTCAAAGGATTCGTGTGAAAGGATGTTAAGATTGTCTTGTGTGCGCTGTGTATATTTGTTGTGGCAAAAGAAAATTGCCCGTTTCCGGTTTGTTGGCGTTTAATTGAAAATGTCAATAGTTTTCTAAATAGGCGCAAGGAATGCGAAAAATGTGGAAATTTGGTGTGTTTGAGAATTAATTAAATATAATACTATTAAGGAACTTTTTGTGTGTATTAAAATTACTTACAGCCCAATACATTTGAGTAGAAATACGTAATGGATTTATAGTTTACCTGTAAAGAGAAGAGAGGGAAAGGAGAATTAGTTGAGATACATACATATGACTAATTGGAAAATTTGCTGTAAAAATTAGAGTAGAAAATAAATAAAAAAAGTTCTTTTTTAAGAAATCTGAGCCAAATTTTCTCACAAAATAAAAATAAATTACTCAAATATTCTTGCTTCTTTCATATAAAAGAGTTACGAAATTACTTGAATAAGATATGGGTTTGAATGGGGTTGCCACCTTTTTAAAAATCAATTTTTTCTTAATATAATTAATTGTTTAATAAATTATTTGTAGAATTATTTTTATGAAGGGTTGCCACCTTTATACAACTAATATTTATTTAAATATGAGCTAATTTTCTCAAATGAAAGTGGTTTGAGTAACTTGAGCAAAATCAGGATTTGAAAAGGGTTGCCACCTTTACGTAAAGCTATTATTAAATACAAGATTACCAAAGTTTAAGTTTCTAGTTTTATTAAAAATATTATATATATAACATATATATGATTAGCTATGGAACAGGGTTGCCACTTTGACATACAAAAATTATTTTTAGATATAGGTCGACTTAGTTTTAAGTACTGAGTTTGGAGAACATATTTCTGTGAAGGGTTGGCAGCTATATAAACTATTTAAAGGTGTGCTAAAAAGGGTTGCCACCCGTGTACATATGTAAGCAAGAATATAAAAAATTTCATTTTTTTATTTAAGTTAAATAATATTTTGCAAGCCTTCAACAGACGTAGGAATTCAAAATAAGAAAGAAATTTCGACTAATTACATAAATGGAAAAAAATAAAGCTAGACCACAAAGTGTATGTAGGTCCTCTTTGTCCCATTCACTTTTATGGTGTTGCCGTTTGTTAGCTAGCTTTGGATAAGTCTACTCGGCTTTTAATAATTCTAACATCGCTCCAATTACCACAGCCACAGCTTTTACCTAGAGGTAGCTTTTAAACTACTGGCCAATCTTAACTATATAGCCATAATTTAAAAGCCGCAGTCAACACCCACGCCGGAACGGTAGATTTGTTTCTCAAATTTAGTTTTACTAGGATCCCTTATATACATAAGTCAAGACTGCTCAGAACCGGACTAAAGATCTACTGCCTTAATGAACGAGAGCTCAAAGCAGAACCAAATTGGAAAGAACCAATCAACAATATTGGTAAGGCAGGTCACAATGGAATCTATAAGGGCTCTGAATGAAGAGGCTGCGATGATTTCTACGAGAACATGTAGTTTGAGGTCCCCAGCATGGAGATAAGTTAGCAAACATGGGAACCGAATATTCGTTTAGGTCGCCAGGCAGTTGGATCAGTTTCCACCGAATTAGCTATTGATACATGGGAAATAGAACCCACATTTTTAGTTGTAAGGAAGACTTGGCCAAAGGTTCGATGAAAATCCAAGACTCTGATCTGCGTACTTTAAACAGAGCTCTAATAGCGCGGCCTAAAAGGACTGTGTTACCCATTTCTGTCATGGCTGCAGAGACGAGGACTAGCAACACGTATACCTGCCACGGCCCCGCTGATATTAAAATATCACCTCAAATCTTAAGCAAACGATTCTTAAAGCTTTAGAACCTCTGGTTTTTCAAGGCTTCCTTAAGACCACACAGTGGTTCCACCACATGTGATAATTGAAAAAGTACTAAACCTTCGGAGCTCACCACGTGCGTAAAACAGCTTAAGCCTATCGCCCTGCTTTCAAAATAAGGGCTACAACTGGACTCAAGCCTGCAGGACTTAAATAATATGGAGCCGTCGAAGACCAAAATGCAAAACATACTGTAAAAACTTAACGATGCATTGCAAGTGAGTAGATCTACTCAAAATGGTCTGACTAAGCCTTTGACTACGCGATCGCCATGGCGTCGGCAATAAAGATCATTAAAAACCCATACGAAATCTTGAAGCATAATACATTGAATTTATACCAAAACTCAGTAAGCCAGTTAACCACCACAATACAACCCCAACAAACGACGTCAAAACGGGCCCAAGAAGTCTGAGTGTGCCGGTCTCCTTAGCTGGACGTAGGCAGTCATATTAACTTTATCTAACTTAACCAACAGTGCACTGCAGTGTCAGTCGTTGGTGTTAACTGTGGATTGCCAAGAATTCAAGACAACAAGGTAATGGATCCGACTACCGAATATAGGTTGCCAAAGGCTTGAAATGAACTTACAAAAATAGCGAATTCACAAAGTGAAAAAAGTAGAATACTACATTCTTCTGTCACTTTCTAGTTCTTCAAAGTACTCACATTCAGTTATTTCGCAATTTAGTGTGAACCAAAATTTTCACATCTTGCTCTAGCAGAAAAGAAGAATTTAGTGTCCATATCTCTGTCGAATTGTCAGATTTGGGACTTCAAAGCAGAGCGAAAGCAATTTTTACCATGGGTATGCTGTTGGTAAGCGACGAGTAGTAACAACATTCCTTCATTATGGTCAAGTCTGAGAACTTATAGCCGTCTTTTTGCAGAAAACATTCTGTAAGAAGGCGCTTTCAGTCAGGAAGTTTCAAAGTCTGGGTACAATTTCTGTCCAGTTTAAAGCAGTTTTTAAAAAGGTAAAAGATAGAGATAGAGGAAATCCCAAAATGTATGTTGGACATTTCATATTTTGGTGAATATAACTGAAGATATTTTGAAATAAAATTTACTAAACCGTTTATGGCAATTTTTTCCTCTAAGTTTCAGCCATTTTAGATATATTTTCTTTACTCATTTGATTCTTAAATTCTTAATTCTTCTACGAGAGAAATAAATCCAAAATAATACCACAAACCAAATGCTTTGCAGCGCTGGAAAAACCAATTAGGACAAGAACATGCAGATATGAGGAGATTGTGAGTTCATTGGCTGACAGTCGCTGGCGGATGAGCTCCGCAAGCTAAACATGTCAATTCCATTTCAATGCTGTTAAATTAACCAAAGCACAGAGCACAGTGAAGTACAAGAAAAAAATAAATAAAGTAGCTAACAAAGAGGAAAATCAAATCAGGAAGAAAAGAAAAAAATTAAAGGCGAAATAAACCAAAGCTGGATAAAGGAATGAACACAGAGGGAAAAAGGTAAGTGAATATTAGGATGTTTAGCAGGATTTTGGAGTGAGCAAAAAAAAAACACATGAAGCAACTAGTGAAAAAACAACTGTATGAAAAAAGCACACAAATTGCCAAAATGAGTTGAGTTGAGCCAGGTCAGGCAGGCACTCGTCGAGATGGCCGCCTACTCCAAATGATTCTAAAAAATGTCCGCCAGCAAACAAAACGAAAAAAAGACTAACAAAAAATGGGTGATAATAGTGAAAATGGCATACTGGAAAGACGAAAGAAAATGCCATAAAAACATATGCTTGTGCAGGATACATACATATGTATGTGAGCGCATATTTCATTTTGTCGTTTTGTCGCAGCCTGCTTTTAGGCGCATAGACCCAGCCACATGCATTGCATTGAGCTAAATGCACGTAGCGCGCTCTCTACCATTTAATTGACATGTGTGGTCTGATGCACATACCCTTACATATCCTTACACCCACTTTTCTCCCTACCGCACAGCAAACCACTCACTTCAAGGCTCTGCTCATGCCCACTTAAGTGCTGGCCCCAACAAACGTCGTTGCTGTTTTTTTTTTCGGTTTCAATTTTTTGCCTCACTCATTTTTCGCTCGACCTCGGCCACAGCTGCTTGGCTCGTTTGTTAACTGAACTAATGGAGTGAGACATTTTGAATTGAGAGCTGTGTGCCGAGCAACGAAGCAATGAGTGCGCTGAGGACAGCGGTGTGGCTTGATTATGACGTGTTTAATTTAAGTTAGTTAGTGGCTGGCCAGCGGTAGCGAATGTGTATGAATAAGTATGTATGTATGTTTGCATGTCCTTCACATACGATCCAAATACCTACANCTGAACTAATGGAGTGAGACATTTTGAATTGAGAGCTGTGTGCCGAGCAACGAAGCAATGAGTGCGCTGAGGACAGCGGTGTGGCTTGATTATGACGTGTTTAATTTAAGTTAGTTAGTGGCTGGCCAGCGGTAGCGAATGTGTATGAATATGTATGTATGTATGTTTGCATGTCCTTCACATACGATCCAAATACCTACACATACAAATACTCATGCATATGCTCATGTGCCTCTTCTCTTGGTAATCCTTATTCAACCTCTAGTCAATGCACTTTCCACAATTGTTTGCTGCTAATGATGATTTTGGCTGTTGAGGGGAAAAACGTTAACAGAATGCAATTGAAAAGCATATAGACCACTTGCCATGGATTTGCGTTCATAAAAGGGTAGCGCAATAAACTTGGAGCATGTGCATGTGTGTGTGTATGTGTGTTATATTAAACAAACGTTCGAGGTAAAAGAACTTCGGGGATTTGTGAAAACTAGGTTAGACAAGACAAAAATAGCATTGAAATTTAATTTTTGTCTCTGCAAACAAAAAAAAATGTTTTCAAACAGCACATTTATATAGAAACAATCGGAGAAAATGGTGAATGAGAAGTATGTAAATGAATGGAATTTAAAATTCAATTAAATTAATTAAAAATATGTGGCTNAAAAAAAAAAAATGTTTTCAAACAGCACATTTATATAGAAACAATCGGAGAAAATGGTGAATGAGAAGTATGTAAATGAATGGAATTTAATTTTAATTAAATTAATTAAAAATATGTGGCCGGGAGGACAATGCAGTTACAGTTCAAATGATCGTTGAAATTGTATCTACGAAAAGTGAAACAAATATTTCAAAACAGATTAAAAGTTCATCGTCACGTAGATGATGAATGCGAAATTGAAATTGGACAAGGGAGGAGTTTAACTTAGTTAACAGAAAACGCTTCCCCAAATTTACTAGCATAAAAAAACTTCATGTATTTGAAGCCGCGATGATCAGACGGAGCTATTTTCCTGCACACGCTAATACCAAATGTATCTAAAGCCTAAAAAAGTTTGTAATGACGACCAGCGTAAGCATTAATTCTATTGACTTCCATAGGAATATTCGTAAGGTGAAAGCTCTATCTAATCGTCCCTAATATAGAATTCATAGAAAGTTTTCAAAAGCTTCGTCCGTGGGACTTGTTTTGGTCGTCACTGAGTTAAAGCTACCACGGACACAGAAAGCTTTGATTCTATATAAAGATTCAAAACGTTTTTTTCGCGGGAAATGCTTTGGTTGGTCCGGAAGCTTAAAGCTTACACAAAGTTTTTTGTTTATTTTAGATCAGCTATGGGCAGAAATATAACCCATGCAGCGCTACTTTATGATTGCCATACATAAAAATAGATAAAAGCTTCCCACTAAAATATTTAAAAGTAACAGAGAGCTTCTAAAAATTAAGATTTCATTAGCAGTTTTTCATATCTTTACGTTTAGCAGCTGACCTTTTTCGAAAGCTTATAAATGTATTATAAATTTTAAATGGCATGAAAGCTTTTAACAAGCTTAAGTTCTGAAAGCTTTCGTATAAAGCCCAGAAAGTGCAATGCGTTTAAGAAGTGAGCTATCGTATCTTTATATAACTTGAAAAAATAACAACTTAAAAGTGCTTGAAAGCNATACCAAATGTATCTAAAGCCTAAAAAAGTTTGTAATGACGACCAGCGTATTAAGCGTAATTAAGATTTCATTAGCAGTTTTTCATATCTTTACTTTTAGCAGCTGACCTTTTTCGAAAGCTTATAATTTTATTATAAATTTTAAATGGCATGAAAGCTTTTAACAAGCTTAAGTTCTGAAAGCTTTCGTAAAAAGCCCAGAAAGTGCAATGCGTTTAAGAAGTGAGCTATCGTATCTTTATATAACTTGAAAAAATAACAATTTAAAAGTGCTTGAAAGATTTTTAAAATCGAAGCTTTTAAGGAAGCTCACTTGAAACCTCTAAAAGCTCTATTAAATAGAAAAATAAATAAAATTTGGGTTTTTCAATAGTGCGTGAAATAGTGAGCTTCCTGGGCTTTGGATAACATATTGTAAGCACGCAAATTTCATAAAACCTCTTAATTTGGTGGAAGCTTATACAAAAGCTAATGTACATATGTTAACTAATTTGACACTTATTTAAAAAGAATTTGGATTTTCTATTTCCCTAGCTTTATTTTTTGCTATTTATTTTCCATGTTATACCTCGTAAATTTAGTTATTAGCAAATTTATGCGACATCTACCCAGCGGCTTTTTTAAATTTAATTTTACTAAAGTATTTCCTAACAATCGCAGTCACTGGCGCACACATCTTTTATCACTTCTGCAAGTTCACGCCCACCCATATTCGGCCCAGCTGCTGGTATCATCAAATTTCAAATTTCTTAGCCAACGGCAAGGCAACATTTTATGGCATTTGAGCTACGCGTCGATACTGCGGTGGCGTCACAGACTTACCGCTAGAGAGTTAAGTTTTGTAGAGCAAGTAGGGAAGTTGGGTTGAATGTAGAAATGAAATGTACATATGTATGTAGGCGTGTGCGTGCGCGAGTGTATGGGTGTGAGTAAGCATTATTTGGTGTCCTTTGCTTGTCAGTTGACACTTTTTTCTGGTCGAGAATTTTCTTATGTGCGCACAATGTGAAGGCAATTTAATCCTACCACTGCCATAAATCACAAAATACAACGACAAAGGCAGTTGAAAATAAATAGTAAGTATCTGATAGTAGTTCGTACACATACATATATAGAAGGCAGCTTAGCAAATGAAATATTTAAAGGAGCATAGTTATGCAAACCCGTAAAAATATACATATGTTTATATGTATGTAAACACACAAGTATGCGAGCTCCAAACGTATAAGCTTATATTTATGCCGACTGCCGAGGGGCAGCGACAAATTCCCATACGCACCACATCAAATTGAACTAAATATCCTTTTTTGCCCTCAATTGAAATTCCCTACGGTATTTTATATGTACATACGTACATATATAATTCCATATTTGCATACCATTCCAACACACATACCTAAGTGGACATCAGCACTCCTCCACATGCCACTTTGCCTTGAAAAATCTAAAAATCATTGCGAACGAATGAAATATATGCAGGCATTTGTTTGCTTAAATAGCACTAAATTTAGGTTAGACTTACTTATGTACATATGTATGTAAATGAATATGCATTGGTGTATGTGTGTATTCGTGCTTGCTTTATAGTCGTACAAAAGCGTTTAAAATTTCACTTCACTTCTTGGAATTGGATATGAATGAGATAGCTACTTTAGACTGGACGGCTATTTATGCCAAAAAAAGGAAACTTTAAATATTGAAAGGATACTTGTTATCGCATCAATTTCGACAGCAACATAAGGATAATATGCTAAGCTGAAGGTAATTTTTTCTTACAGCAATCGAAGTCTCCAAAGGATGCGAGCACCCAGAGATTCAAATAGATTACACAAAGACGTACGAGTGGAGGTAGAAACAATGGCAGGAAGATGGCTGGCGAATAAAATATAGAAAATAAAGGAAATAAGAGTGGCAACTAAGAAATTACAAGAAAATATGCACTCCGATAAGGGATTTTCCACTGTCAAATGGCAATCAAAGGATTTGCGCTGGAATAGAAGACACGAGGCATAATTGGCGATTTGTGGAGGTGAAGATAAAGAATGAGCTTAAAGTTGTAGTTACTAATGGTGTAAATACGAAAAATATGTTTAAAAGAAATAGCTAAAAATGACGACGCCCACGCTGATCATGTCGCCATCGCATTAAGGGGTAAATTTCCACAGATACTGGGCGCTTTGTGACGTACTATGAAGATGATTGCCGAGTTATGGTCTCGGCGTAAATTCGGTAAAAGTGGAACTGGTGTTTTATACAAGAAGTCAAAGCTTAATCCTTAAGCATTACTCTGGGTAAGTAGCTGAGAGCAGTTACATTTTTTAAAAAAAAAAATAAATAAATAAAAACTAAAACTGTTCTGAGTAGCTTTTCAATAATTCAAGAGTTACTGAAAAGGGGAAAAATTTCTGCAAAATTACACCAAAAAACTTTTTTTTTCAAAAGGTCGAAAAAGTTAAATTTATGAAAAAATTTAAATTTTCAGTAGCTCTAGAATTCCAGGAAACTTTTATTTATTTTTTTTCAAAATTTGAACTTTTCACTTTTTTGAAAAAAATATTTTTGTTCGGCGTAATTTTGCAGAACAATTTTTTTCTTTTCAGGAACTCTAGATCTATTAAAAAGCTACTCAGAACAGTTTTAAGTTCTATTTTTTTCAACCATTTAATTTACTCGACTTTTTTGAAAATTGAAAAGCTACTCAGAAAAGTTCTAATTTTTATTTTTTCTAAAAATGTAACTTTTTCGTTTTTTTTCGCGTAATTTGAGTAATTTTTTTTCCTTTTCAGGAACTCCAGAACTATGAAAAAGCTACTCAGGACAGTTTTATTTTTTTTTCTTTAAAAACGCAACTTTTTCGACTTTTTTGAAAAGAAAAATTTCCAGCGTAATTTTACGCAGTTTTCTGTTTTCTTCTCAAGGAGTCTGGAACCATTGAAAGCTACTCAGAACAGTTTTAATTTTTATTTTTTAGAACATTAACCTTTCCCACTTTTTGGAAACATTTTTTTTCGGCGTTATTTTGCAAAACTTTTTATTACACTAAAACTTAATGGGCAATAAAAATGGCTACTTAAAATTATAAAGATTTTGAAAAATAATTAAAATTCCCTTGAACTGTTTTTAAAAATTTAAATTTTTACTTTTGCATTTTGCCGATCTGTTTTCAACTATATTTATTTACAGGATATTCCTAAAAATTGCTATATACTTCTTTGCATTTTGCACCAAAAGATTTTATATATAAAGAAGAAAGAACATCGGGCCCCAAAAAATCGCTTCCAAATTTTATTTACTTACATCTAAAAAAAAATATATAAATATATTCAATTTGAAGAGTAAATTCTTAGTTGGCACCACTGTGCGGCGCGCAGTTGGTAAGGTGACTACAAATCTGGCGATTGGATTTTAAATGCGCTCAGTCCAATGCATAAGAAAGCCGATCCTGCCATTTGTGCCAAGGAAATAATGAAGAACGCCATTCGATTTTTAGCTCCCTGAGCCAATAGAATTTACTGTTTTTTGTTTTTTTTTTGCAAACGATTATTTGCACTGTTAGTATTAATAAAAAAATTCAAATAGTCTTTAAATTATATAAATTTTTTCCTTTGTTAACTATTGTCCTTTGAGGAAGTCCTCGAAACGAGAAAAAATTTATAGCCACCGAACAATAGCAGCAAAGTAATTAAAAAAATTGCAAAGCACCAACAAGGCTACGTATGTAAGGCTAATGTATGTAGATTTGCCAACAGAAGAGAAGCGCTAGCTCAATCGCCACATTCCAGGACTTATTTCTACCTTCATGTCCTTTTATTGCACTATTTTTTTTTTGGATATTCGTTGCGCTTGGTAACAAAACACATGCCAATAGGGAACAAATGCTTTTGTACATTGCTGCACGGCTTCTTCGTGTGAATGTATTTATGTATATACGTAGATATAATTTTTTTCTTTTTTTAATTTTTTACCGATTTCTATCATTTTGTTCTTGCAATTAATTTGCTAAGCGCCAGCACCAAAACATTTTCATTAAACATAATGACAAAATGATGGTAAATGCTTGTCCAAAATAAAAGAAAACTACAAATTTGCCAGAGCACTTTGCTAATATGGAGAGCATTAACTTTTTTCATTGCTATTGCAGCAGCTTTTATTGTTGTTGCCTTTATTTTTCTATGCAATTTTTTATTTTCCTTCTATACATTTTTACAACAACATTTAAGCTGTTGTCATTAGGTATCTACTTTTATGCGGCTAATTAAAAAGTTGAGCTCCTCCACTCGACGCTTTGCGCTTTTATGCTTTTGCCAATGCTTGCTCTGCTCTGCCCTCTCAGTCACTCTAACCTGGGCACCCATTTCTCTTTTACTTTATCTGTGCTCATCTGGCTTTCACTCGACTTACACGACTATGCAATTTGTGAGAAGTTGTTGCAAGTCAGGGGGTGGAGAGGCAGAGCACATTTGAGAGGATTGTAAAGCATTTAAAGCATCATAAAGCAGAATTTTTAATACTTAAAAAATGAGGAAAACAAAGGGGAAGAGAAAAAACAAATTAGAGAAAAAATATACATATAAAGGAACTACACTTTGTAGAAAAGTTATTAACGAAACAAAGTGAACTTAACGCTTTTTAACACACTGTCCACTGTATTGAAGTGCATAGACAGTGCCAATGACGGAGCAAAGAGTTGAAGAAAGTTAGGCAAGCTAAGTATGTAGCGAGTGCACGCAGCATTTGTGCGAGCGGGCTGGCGGCACGCTAGTGAACAGCACCAGCAAAGCTGCGTTTTAATGAGTAGCTTCTAATTGTTTCCTTTTTTCTTTTGTACACTACTCTTTAGTCTTTATTTTTTTCATAATTTTTTTAATTTGTAATTTTTTTTCTGTGCTCTTTTCATACTTCCAACTAAGTATCTATGTATGTAGTTTTTTGCTAGGTATTTTGCTATGCAAGCAATTATTTTAATAATAATCCTTTGCTGCATTTTTTGTCCTCCTCACTGCCATGTTCAACCAGCTGTTACTACCTTTTATGTGAGTGCAGGCAAAAGCTTTCTACTACCTTTTGTTTCCAACTTCCTCACTGCGCCACATTTCTATACTCTTTTTAACCTTTATCCTCTCAGTGTTGCTATGGCTTGTATTGCAGCAACTCTGCTTCAGCTTGTTGCTTGTCAGCTAAGCTAATAGCTATGTTATTGTTCTATGGTCAAGCTTAGAAAAAAAGTTGTAAAAGTAAATTTCGAAAAAGAGAAAAATTAGTAAATAAAGTTAAAAAGTGTGACACTTTTTATGGTGCAGTATTTGTATAAACAGGAGATATGCCAATATTTAAATTAGCGGAAAAACTTGCAAAGCAGTTAAAAAAAAAATAATAATAAAGTGATATGCGTAATTTTGTCTTCTGTGGTACTGACTACTTTTTGTTCACTTTTTAGCCTTATTACTTTCTAGTAATTCCTTTTATTAGCCATTGAAATTTGTATAATCTTTCGCTGACAAAAAAGCTTTCGTAAACTTTAGACGCTTTAGTGTGTAGGAAAATCAAAGAAAGCTTTATCTAGGTCGTGACAGCTTTAGTGACAGCTTATTAGTAAATCATCTACCTTTGGCATCGGCTTTATATTTTTTGATCGGTTATTCCCTTTGGATGTTTATGTTGATGTCTTTTTTTATACAATCGTTTGTGGGTTTGAGCCGAGACCAAAAAGTCACACCAGTTGCATGCCTCCTTTGCGGATTTGGGCCAGTAGTTAATTCCCAGTGTGGACAGGTACCTCTGCACGTCGTCCTTTCATCGTATTCGTGGGCGCGCTTGCTTTCGTTTTCAAACAATGGGTGCGGAGTCGAAAAATTTTTCCATCAGAGCGTCGTCATCCATGCGTTCAATATGTCCAAGCCAGCCCAACTGTTGTATTTTTATGCGCTTGACTGTGTCCAGGTCGTTAAAAAGCTCGTAGAGTTCGTCATTTCCTCTTCTTCCGTACTTGTCTCATACGTGAATAGGGCCATAGATCTTGCGCAGAATGGTTCTCGAAAACCCCCAAAGCAACCTCATTTTTGTTACACATCGTCCAGTTTCTGCACCATATAAGAATACGGACATGATAGGAGAATTGTAGAGTGTGATTTTTGCTCGTCGGGAGAGGGTCTGCTTTTCAATTGTCTACCGAGCCCAAAGTAGCACCTTTTGGTAAGAGCTATTCTTCGCTTTATCTCCAGACTGACAATATTGGTGGTGGTTATGCTGGATCCTACTTTTTATGTGTTGACAGGAAGTACTTTGTCTAGTCCATGTTCACCGATAGACCGGCCCCTTTAGCTTCTTTTTTAAAGTTGAAATATACTGCGCTGACTTCCTTGGGTTTCTGGCGATTCAGTTTGGCAGTTCTTATGATGCTTTCCAGTATCAGATTGAAAAAGTCGCACGAGAGTGAATCGCCTTGCCTAAAACCAAACGGCGAGGAGATCTTATTCCCAATTTATACGGAGCTGAAAGCAGAATGACTCTACTACTTTGCCGACTGAAAGTTCATCTGTCTAAATTTCACTGAGTGAGTACTTCAACCCAAACCTGGCTGATTTGGAAGTAGGAATCGTAGCAGGCCTACTACTTGTTTTATGTTGGCTACTTTCAACTGAAATAAGCTGCGGAAATCTCAAAGCCTAAACATGATATTAACGGCGAGTTTCTGACCAAACACGGTCCGACTCTACGAGTCAGTTTCAAACCGTTCTGGTCCGTGAATATGCTTCTGTACCTCTATTGCAGAGACTGCTACTCACTGCAGCCCTCAGAGAGTTGTGTATTGAGAATTCAATCGAAGCCTTCTTCGGTTCGCACCGATAGGTTTCTTTACACCGGGCTGAAGCAGAAATCAGTGGACTACGGCAGCCTTACCGATCTTCAAAAGTTAAAGTTCTTTAATTTTAGTCATCAAATACACTTCCTCTTTTCTAGCACCTTAAAACAGCTCATAAGTCAACGCTTTCAGCGCCCATTTAAACTTCAACCATAAATAATCTCATTAAAATTTGAGGTATTCTTCATAAAAATCAATATTTTAAAGTTCGCAAGTGAAAAATTACAAAGTTCTTACTGTGACTAAGGCGAAAAGAAATTTAAGGGGAGCGCAAGGAGAAGTAAAACTAAATAAAAGGTGTTAAAAAGAAAAGTAAAAGAAGACAAATCGGCAGAAAACAACACTTGCAAAGCTGGCTGGCTTCAGCGACTTCACGCAATTTTGCACGGCAGCTGCCGAAAAGCTCTGGTCTCGGGCGCGAAACGTGCAAAGCAAAATGTTGCAAAAAATTTCATTCTTTAATTTTTAATTTTTTTTTTTGGGCGGCATAAATCATTCACAGCATCGACAAGTAAGTCGAATTGATTTACTTTGGTTTTATTTTGAAAATTTTGTTTGTTTTTATTTTTGTTCTGCAGCATCTGCCTTGCTCTTTGCACTTTTTCTGTTGTAGATTAAACGTTGGTGTGTATAAATATGTATGTTTGTAGCAAAGTATGTAAGTGCAGACAAAAAGCGTGCGACAAGTCAAATCGAATGCGATTTGTTGGAAATTCGTTTATTTAGCTTAAAGCGATTTGGCGGCGGTTACTTGAATAGCTTTTGATCTTTTGCTTGGTCGCCTCAGTATTGCTATTGATACTGTGTTCTAGCTTTCTTTGCAACATTTTGCGTTGCAGTGAAATTTTAAGAATTTGATTTATCTTTGAACTTTTCTACATTCTTTTTCTACATACCGACATTTTTGTTCAACTTTTGTTGTTGTCTAGAAAATGCCGCAAAGTTTCAAGATTTTTTTGTTTTTTGTTTTTTAGTGGTTTTCGTGGTTATACGATACGTAACGGGGAGATAGAAGATTTAGATTTATTGTAAAGAAAGGGGGTTACTCCCGAATACCTTTTGTTTTCAACCACTGAAAACCCGTATAGCTTAGTGAGTCATGCCCGTCGTCTTTTGCCCTAAAACTGCTCAAGATAGTTCTTAGAGTTGCTGGAAAATTGAACCAGGTTCGTAACTAAAATCAATAGCACCTTAGTTTTATTATTATTAGTTTATTAAATTCTCTTTGGGCAACAGTTCTTTAGAAGGACCTCGCGGGGTTGAGTTAAATACTTATACTTGTTTGTCTAAGAGCAAGAAGAATGAGTCAAGGGTATTTTTTCTCAGTCAGTTCAAGGCTTGTTCTAAAATAGCCGAGTAATAGGATGCTCAGTTCAATTTGAAGTTAATGCATTCTTTGGTTATAAAAAGAGAGTCTGTGGGATTGCTTGATCATCTTACTCATACATTTCACTTAAGTGTAGATGGATTTCTCTTTATTTTCAAGGCTAAGGAAGGCATCACTAACTCTACAAAATAATTTTTTGGCTATATGAAATCAATATCAAACCAATTATGTAGTCATTATCTAGTGGTATTCACCAGAAATGTCTAGTTTAGCTAATAAGTTAGACTGCGTACAAAGGACCGCTGCTGTACTACAACGCCCAGCTCTTTCCTTAGCGTTATACCCGTAGATATTGCGGGCTCGGTCGTCAGACTAAGAAGCTCGGGGGTTTCCTTGAGGGAAACTACAAGGCTGACGAACTCACGAGCCATGAATTGAAATTGACTGCTACAGATATAAAGGATACTGAATGAAAAATTCATAGAAGTTGCCCATGAAAGATGGCGAATGTAATCGACCTGTCACATTACCAAAACTCTCTAGCCAGTCACAGACGCCCTACGCATCAAATCTCTACTTAATATGAGGCAGGATATTCGCATAATGATTGGAGTCTTCACCGAACATTGTCTGATTAGATTAAACGCAGCTAGACTGGGCGCATCCTGGTACGACTACTGCAGAAGCTGCATGGATGAAGACGAAGAGGAAGCCATTTCTTCAACGATCTCGATGGCCTCAAAGCGGTGAACGTTAGAAGCTTATGCACTTTTTTGCTAAGCACCAAGTGGTCTATAGGGGAACAGGGATAATTAAAAAATCCCATGCAGTGTCACAGAGGATCCTTTGTCTAAGTGAGTCTTACTTTGGACTGGTGCCTAAATTATCCTAACATTCTTTTAATATGTCCTTTAAGCACTCGATAATCTGTGAAAACATGGACTTCATGAATGGTAGATCGGAAAACCTGGAACATAAGTCCAACCAACATCTTCATGGATAGGACGAAGTTGAACGGCAGAGTTGGTGGAGGTGTATTCCAGGGTGACATAGAAGTCACTGTCGCAACTTGTTGTTTGCTTCGAGACAGATGGGTTGGTTTGTTGTCGGTTTAGCGAGCCATAGGCGAAAATACCGTCATACAAAGTAAAACGTCATATGGTACGATTAAAATTGGTCGTAGAGTGCTTGACCTCTATCCCGATCTCCTCCAATTACTTCAAAATTGGATTGATTTGGATACCAGGACATGTTGACTTTGCCGGAAATTTCATAAGCACATGACTGATGAACTGGCTAGATTAGGTAGTCA
>NW_016164225.1:27803-32646 GCF_001687245.7 Rhagoletis zephyria | reverse complement strand
CGACTGGCGTGCTTTGCTGAACTCGGCCAAAATGGCTTAGGCGGTTACAAAAAAGAAGAAGAAGAAGAATGAGAAAACGTAAATTCATAACGCGAAAATGGCCTATCGGGCTGGGGTGTGCGAGCAAAGATTGCAGTATCTCGCGTTGTAAATGTACTTGCATATTATAAAATTGTTTGATGTTTGCTTTAACTCCTTTACGCCCAAACAAAAACGGTTACAATTTTATTATATCAAATTTTTTTTTATGTGACCATAAAAGCCATTTTAAACAAACTTCGGAGTTAAAATTAAGGAAAAAAGTTTAAAAGTTAACTTTTGGGAGTGTTCTTTTTTTAGTACAGCGGGCACTTATGCGTATTAATTTTTAAAACATTATTTGACAAAGCATAACGTTTTTTTGCATCCTGTACGTTGTCATATTATAACTTCATGACACAAAACTCAGTTTTGCTGCTTGGGAAACTTGCGTGGGTTATGTCCGTTATGCCTTGGGTTTGGATATGTTACGATAAAACCGGATGGGTGGCTTTTTTCGAACAATGTGTCCACTAACAAACAAAACATGTCGAATCCACCGGTTACATATACTCATATCATGCATGTACGTGGAGATTCATAGCCCACCACCATTTCTTGCTACGTATATAAACACCTCACATTTTTGATAACAGCAATTTGACTACTCTATTTCCAAGATGATTCTATGAGCGTTCAATGATTTTTCCACAATATATGTCAAAGACTTAGTAATAACCTTCAGAACTTGCTATCACCCAGTTTTAGTAGCAAAATATAATCGAAATTTCGTTAAGAAATAAATATATATTCAGTTCTAGAAAATTAATTCAGAAACTACCTGACGTTTTTGACAAAAACTCTGAATCATCATGTCTTACAGAGGCCAGATTTTGAACATTTTTCTCATTTTACGTAATTGCAACACTATTTTCAACTACTCACTTCTCACTTTTTTCTCTTACAGTAAAGTATTACTAACATAAATCTCCACAAATAGTTTCCGTACCCTTCCCCAAGTACCTCTAGAGATATTCTGTACGATAGTTCCACTTGTATGATCTATAACTCCCTGCAAAAATATGCATTATATAAGTTTCAGTATGTAGAGCTGGGATACTATCGATAGTACCGCCACTCGATAGTTTTCGAAACGATAGTTGAAAACATCGATAGTATCGATAGTACTATCGTCGTGAAATGTATTGAATTTAAACGCCAATTGCTTGAAAATTGAATAATTAATATATTTATAAAATTTATAAATTACTTTGTAAGTTAAAGAGATTGTATACTTTTTTTTTAATTTGAGTGCATCAAAAAGAACTTCCTATAATAACAATATCAACTTATTAACTTTTGCGTCTGAATTATATAACTTATAAACATACCCTTGCATCTCCTTGAATAGCGACAGGCAAAATCTGAATTTATTTTTTATATGGCAAAATTAAATTCGGATTGTGTTTGTCCCTTTTAAAGTGCAAAAACGTGAAATTGGCTATAAAAATACATTTATAATACTACAAAACAAATAGAATAAAAGATATTCGTTTCAATTGACAACTCATTCTAATAAAAGTTTAACTGAGATCAAATACGGAGGCGCATCTCAAAATCCGGACAAGGGAAATTATTAACATTTTACCATATTATGAGAAAACGAAAGTAGTACTGCCCAAACTAATAGCACCACAACATTTTTCAGCAGTTTTGACTATTTTTTTGTTTATTTAGTGTACTCATTTTTTAGAAGAGTTGTACAAAACATAAAAAACTACAAACTAATTAAAAATTCAAGCTTTTTAATTCGAATTTCTATAAAAATTTTGTGTAAGCAGTTTTATAGCTTATTAAATTTTACTATAAATCAGTGTAAGCTTATAGTTCATAAATTCAATTCATATATTCTCATTATGAACTTGCATTCCTTATTATCAATCTATATATTCTGTAACGAACCCGGTTTATCCGGTCTATAACTGGGCTCAGTCGGATGTTGGGTTCCCCTATCCAAACATTTAATTAAATACGCGAATGATTCTTATAGTGACGCTTCTTTATTTCGCTATTTAGTTGGCAGCGTTTTGACGACATACCCTATAATGTATTTCCTTGGCTGCGTTTTCACGTCACACCATATAAGTACTGCTTGGCGGCGTTTTCACGTCCCACCAATATAACGTATTTCCTTGGCAGCGTTTTCACGTCACACCATATAACTTAACTACCTATTAAGCAATTTAGTTTTCACAATCGTTGCTTAGCCGTTCCAATCTGCGTTTGCACGGTCGACTGGAGTATACTATTACTCTACCAGAAGCGATTTCTAATTCCATTTGCTGCTCTATTTATACTGTCCTGCATGCAGGCAGACAGTTATCCACAATATTGTTGCTACTATTTCGCTTATCCCCTTTTGCTTGTTCGTACCTATGAACTCCAATACCATAGCCAATTCGAATACTCCGTATTCGTAAACAAGTATATATATATATACAGTGAAACCTCCCTTGGGCGGACACTCACCGTCAGTCATTTTTTGTCCGCCCAAGAGAGGTGCCCGCTTAATGGAGGGGAAGCCTATTTTAGAACTTTTTAATGTTTTAATTTATTGAATAGTCACTATTTCTTATTTGAATAAAAGATATTGATATTACATCGTTCAAACAAAAATGTGCATGTATTTTTTCAAAAGTGCACATTTCATTTATGTGCGTAAGTACATATTAAGTAATAACAAAATAAAAATAAATATTACATTTTAGTCCATAAACTACATAAAATCATAGATTCATTACATAAAAAACTGGGAAATTGTCGATTGACGTAAGTTTTATTTTTAATTTTTTTCAGTGTCAGTACCTTTTTCATCAATAGTTTTCATGTTTTTATCAGTCTTCAAGGGTTTCTGACAATTCAAATAACGAACCTAAACCACTGCGCAAACCAAACTAAATGTCTGCATAACAATCACATTTTGTGCGGGAAGTCCCCTTTTTCCATTTAGTAGTCCGCCTATGAGGGGTACGCGTCCGCTCAACGGAGGTTTTTGTTTGATTTGTTATGAAAAGAAATCTTAATGTCCGTTGATAAGAGGTTCGCGTCCGCCCAATAGAGTTTTTGTGTCAATTTTATGCAAAATAACTGTCCGCGTCCGGCCAACAGAGTGTCCGCTGAAGAGAGAGTAATTTGTTCCGAAATTTATACTTAAAACTTGGTATAGGAAACAATGTCCGCCCAAGGGAGGTGTCCGTCTAATAGAGGTGTCCGTTAGGAGAGGTTTCACTGTATATATATATACTTATTTATATATATATATATGTGTATATATAACAATTCAATATATGTATGTGTACAAATATATAAATATAAAAATTCTACAATTCATATCAGTACAATTCAATTCTATATAAATGGTGTAACACATGTGTATATAAGAAATTCAACAATTTGCCTAGTATGTATAATATCAGTATTAAATAAGATGCCAATTGTGAAGTCCCTTAGTATAAACTTGGGGTCTCTCACACCCCAATTGACCCACCGCATGCCTGAATGTTTGGCGTCTTCTTGGTTGCCGTTTAAGCCGCTTTTCGATGATTCTAACTAATTCGTTAGGCACCGGGTCTACGCCGCTGTAGTTCCGGCAGTCCCCTGGTAGTGTTTTTGGCTGTGCTGCGCCTTCTTGTAACCATTGCCCGATTTCTTGTAAAATCGCTGGGTCTGCCCGCCCTGCTTCTGTGCTGGCTAGCTCGTTTAACCACTGCTCCAACCTGCGGTCTTCCTCCACCGACAGGGTGAGCGCATTCTCCTCGTTGCTCCATCTTCGTATATTGTGTTCGCTGTTTCTTCTGTCGTCGCAACATCGCACAACGCGCAGGTGGTTGCTCAGTTCAGGGCTCTTGACGCCCCGTTAAAAATAAAATTTGTGGCTATGAAGTTTTTAAATTTGGTAGAAAACTGTACTTTTGCTTTACAGCGTGGCGACGAACAACTGTTACCCAGGATTTTTTGAGAAATAAAAGGTCCTTTATAGATTTTGCGAAAAAAGTATTTTATTGTTAATTTTCCACAGATTTTACTTCAGCTGTATTAATTAGTGTTTAAATTGTAATCCTTATTTACATTTGCCAGCAGTGTAAACGTTGAGAGAAAAGTTCATTTGGCACGCAAATATTTTTCAGGAGACAGAAGGAGGAGTATGAGAGACTCAAAATGGGGAAAATTAGCTTTGAAAAAAATTCAATGAATTAAATTAAACTATTTTAAACTAGAAAAATTGTTTTTAATTTTCTAGCAACTTTGAGCGTCGTTTTGCAGTTCGCTGGTATATCGTTCTTGCAGGCTGCAGGGGAGTCGTTTTTGCACCAGAGGTCGTTCGACCGCCGGTAAGTCGTTTTTGCGACCGCCCCGATCGTTTCGGCCGCGCAAGTGTGCTTTTCATCCGACGGCGAGATCACCGATCTCGACATCGGGACAATTGTTCACCAAAACGAAAATTACGTTTTTCCATGTAGACAAATTTTGGTCGTTCATATACAGAGGATTGGGATTTTTCTCTGAGCAATCAATGGAAGCCGGCACCATGATTTCTCTCGAAATAATTGCAAATTTGGTAATAAACTATTACGTGCTGTATGTGAACATAATTCTAGCCATGTATAAAATAAATATGCTTTGTATTTACACATATGTATGTATGCAAATATACACATACTTAGAAGTCTTGAACATGTTACTACACCTTTTCAAGTTTATAATGAGAAAATACAAATTGATAATGAGAAATGTAAACTCATATTGAGAAAGTATAAATTGATAG
>NW_016164225.1:15617-26558 GCF_001687245.7 Rhagoletis zephyria | reverse complement strand
ATTCTGTAACGAACCCGGTTTATCCGGTCTATAACTGGGCTCAGTCGGATGTTGGGTTCCCCTATCCAAACATTTAAATAAATACGCGAATGATTCTTATAGTGACGCTTCTTTATTTCGCTATTTAGTTGGCAGCGTTTTGACGACATACCCTATAATGTATTTCCTTGGCTGCGTTTTCACGTCACACCATATAAGTACTGCTTGGCGGCGTTTTCACGTCCCACCAATATAACGTATTTCCTTGGCAGCGTTTTCACGTCACACCATATAACTTAACTACCTATTAAGCAAGTTAGTTTTCACAATCGTTGCTTAGCCGTTCCAATCTGCGTTTGCACGGTCGACTGGAGTATACTACTACTCTACCAGAAGCGATTTCTAATTCCATTTGCTGCTCTATTTATGCTGTCCTGCATGCAGGCAGACAGTTATCCACAATATTGTTGCTACTATTACGCTTATCCCCTTTTGCTTGTTCGTACCTATGAACTCCAATACCATAGCCAATTCCAATACTCCGCATTATATATATATACTTATTTATATATATATATATGTGTATATATAACAATTCAATATATGTATGTGTACAAATATATAAATATAAAAATTCTACAATTCATATCAGTACAATTCAATTCTATATAAATGTGTGTAACACATGTGTATATAAGAAATTCAACAATTTGCCTAGTATGTATAATATCAGTATTAAATAAGATGTCAATTGTGAAGTCCCTTAGTTATAAACTTGGGGTCCTCACACCCCAATTGTACCCACCGCATGCCTGAATGTTTGGCGTCTTCTTGGTTGCCGTTTAAGCCGCTTTTCGATGATTCTAACTAATTCGTTAGGCACCGGGTCTACGCCGCTGTAGTTCCGGCAGTCCCCTGGTAGTGTTTTTGGCTGTGCTGCGCCTTCTTGTAACCATTGCCCGATTTCTTGTAAAATCGCTGGGTCTGCCCGCCCTGCTTCTGTGCTGGCTAGCTCGTTTAACCACTGCTCCAACCTGCGGTCTTCCTCCACCGACAGGGTGAGCGCATTCTCCTCGTTGCTCCATCTTCGTATATTGTGTTCGCTGTTTCTTCTGTCGTCGCAACATCGCACAACGCCTTCGCAGGTGGTTGCTGCCACGATTCAGGGCTCTGTGACGCCCCGTTAAAAATGCGCAGGGTCATCGTGATGCGGCGAACGTATTCAACATACGATACCCGCCCCGCTGCTTGCTGATGAACTCCGAGTCCTGTATTCGCTTGGGTTCCACGATGCAGGACTCCAGCGCCCCTCATCACTCGCGCATCTGACTCCACTTTCGTGCACGTATTTTTCGGTGATGGCCTGACTTGCGTTGTCTTCAACGCCTTTTCCTCCACCAACGCCAGTAAGCTGTTCGATTTCCGCTTCAGTCAGGCGGCGTAAACGCACTTTCAAAGTGCCGTCCTTCACGCCCATCGCCTTGAAGAGTTCGCCAGTTGCCCGTGTATCCATCGCTGCTGTCACTGTTTGAGTAGCGGGTCCTTTTGCGATGTCCTTTTATATTGTACTTTCCTAAAACTGTAACTTTCCACGTTTTTAGCATTTTGTCATTTTGCATTTTGTTTAGTGTTTTTTTTTATCTTCCTTAAGTTATTTTAGTTTGTTATTGTTTTATTCAGCTGTTGTGTTGCAATGTTTCCCACTTTTGCAGGGATCCATATGTCAATATTGGAATAGTGTTGCCAGCCTGGAAATGATTTTATATCTTTACGATATTAATTATTTGATATTATTATTATTGTATTTATTATTATATTCAATAATGGTATATATATATATATTAATAATTATATCGTTTATGTTATGTTTGTGTTTATATATGTTAGGTTTATATTTTAGCTTTATTAGTGCCATTCAAAAATTGTGTTTGTTTATTTCCATTAGCATGATTATCTCCTTTTTTCCCATAGTATTCTCGTGCTAAAACCTCGCTCTTCTTCTTCTTCTCCTCCTTCTTCTTCTCATTCTCGTTCTTTTTTCTAAGCTTCTTCTTCCTCTTTTTTCTTAAACTCCTTATTCTACTTCTTTTTTTAAACTCCTTCTTCCCCTTCTTTCTTTAAACACCTTCTTCTTCTTCTTTCTTTAAACTCCTTCTTCTTCTTCCCTTTTTTCTCTTATATTTCCTCTTCTTCTACCTTCTTTTCATGACAATCGCTCCCCTATTTGGCATTTACACGGTTATCACATTTCTGTCTATGACCGAAATTTACCTATTCTTGTCTTTGTGTCCCAATTTCGCTGTTCTTTTCCAGTAAACTGTGCAAGCATTCTCTTTATGTTGCGAATGGCTCTCTCTGTCGGATTTTCTTGTGGCGTGTGAGGTGCGGTGAGCTGATGCTTAACCCCATCTATTGCAGTAGCCGTTTGAACTCTTTGCTGGTGAACTGTGTTCCATTGAAAGTGATCACAATTTTCGGGACTATAAATCTAGCGAGTATGCGTTCTCGAAACGCTTTGTTGAGGCCTTCAGCTGTCGCACTATTTCCACCCATTTGTCACGGAAGACAAGTACGGTTGTGTTTCCGTGCTTCGATCGGGGCAATGGTCCTACAAAGTCTGCACTTACTGTGGCTCAAGGTTCTTTTGCGACCTGGGTCAGCATATTTTCCACAGCTTTCTGTTGGCTGGGCTTGTAAATCTGGCAAGCAGCACACTGTCGAACATACCCTTTATGTCCTAGAACATTCCGCTCTTGTTATCATCTTGCGGATGCCCATGTGTCCTGCGCTTGGACTATCGTGAACTTCCTTCAGTACTCTCTCTCTTAGTGGCGCTGTCACGCACAGCTTCCACGGTATTGGGTCTTTCTTTTCCATTTGGACTGTGATGTGTCGATACCGTTCGTCGTTTACGATTGTGTAGTCCGAAAACTTTTCTGGTTTCCTCTCTACCTCTGCCATCATATCGGTCAGCCACTTCCAAGCCGTTGCCTCTTTATTTTGCGCTAATAGGTATGTCCTGGGGTTGTCGTGACAATGCATCTGCGACGACATTTAACTTACCCTCGCGGTATTTCAAATGTATGTGGTTGGAGTTCTAGTGCCCATCTTGCAATACGTCCTGAGGCAGGTGGTCCATGAACCCGTGAATGCGTAACCCTCCAGATACGGTCTCATTTTACGTATGGCCTACATAATAGCCAGATACTCCCCTTCAGTCGCCGAGTAGTTTTTCTCTGCCTTGTTTAGCCGTCGTATGCTATGACTTGCTCTGCGCCATCTAAGTCCTATGTCAGTACTGCACCTAGTCCACAATCGTTGGCATCAGTTTGTAGCGTGAAGTGTTGCGAAAAATACCATTTCAATCGGCTGCTTTTCTTTAGTAATGACGTCAGAGAAAGCGCCGTAACTCGCGTGTGTTTGTTGGGGGTGTCAATTCTTTAATCGCAGCAATCTTGTCAGGATCGGTGTGAATCCCTTCTTCGCTCACCACATTACCCAGATATTTCAAACTCTTTTTGGAAAACTCACACTTCTCTGGGTTGATCATGAGGTTCACCTGCCGCAATCGTCGAAACATTTCTTTCAGGTGTTCCATGTGTTGGTCTAGCATCGCACTCGTGATGATAATTTCGTCCAGATAAGCAATCGCATGCGGTTCCAGTTCTGGATCAATGACTTTGTCTAGCGCTCGTTGAAACGAGTGCAGCTTAATTCAACCGCTTATATGTACATACATACATAGGTAGATATAGACATATACATATATATATATATATATAAATGTATGGAGACGCAAGAATGAATAACACCCAAGAAACGCGGTAGGACTTAAGCGCTCAAGAGATGTACATATGTATGTACCTATAACATATTGTAGCTTAAAAGGAAATTTTAATTTTCACTCACCTGGTCACTCCAGTGATGTTGGTACCAGGATGCCGTTGAGAACCTGTATGGGAGTAGAGGATTTTACGATACATACATACATTCATAAGCTTGCCTACAATACTAGTACTGAGGATTTCCCTGATTGACAGCTCGATCACTCGCTCGAGTTAGCGGGCATCGAGCGGGCCACCTTCACTACATTTACGCAATACTCGAACTGAACGAAAAAAAATAGTGTGTGAATTAAGCAATTAATTAAATTTATCTAGTGAAAAAAAGGGAAAATTAAAATGTTTCCCCGACGGGATTACAAAAAAAAAATAAAGTCGAAGATCAACAAAGGAAGTAAACAAACGGTACTACAACAAAAATATGAAGAAACTACAACAAAACTACGCCTGGTATCGGCCAAAAAAAAGGCAAATAAAAGATCCCAAATTGATAGTTAAATTAATAAAAAAACTAGCACAACCAAAATTCGAGGTGAGTACGGTCAACACACAGCTACTTTCGAAATCAATTTTACAAGCTTACAAAAAAATAAGATAACTCAATAAATAAATATGTATGCAAAAAAACACGTGGGGCAAAAATCCCCCTAGCTCCAGGCGGCACTGGTGTTGGGCGGCGGCGTTGAGGCAGTCGACGTCGAGTTTCGTTGGGCTTATCGCCTGTTCCCTTGTGCTGCCCTCGTTCTTGCGGCTTATGCCTCTCTCACGCTGATGACAGTTCTTTCCAAAAACATTAATCTTCCAGTGTGTGGAATGCTCCGCGAGATTCAGCTATGTATGCTCATATATATTCGCATACATATGTAAGTCACTCAGCTGTGGTTATCGCCCTATGTGAAGGCGAGCGTTGATCGTTGAGTTGTAATTACATACGTGGTAGGTGCTACTCGATCGGATCGCCGGTGTTGAACGTCGATGTTGCACGCCTAGTATGCTTGTGTGAGTGCGTTCGCAGGACAAGTTGATGTCGCTGATTCTGGTGCGCTGTGCTTGTGTGTGTGTGAGTGGCTCTGCTCAACTCGACGCAACTCCGGCATACAAGAAGTAGTGGGTAAGGCTTGGCACCACCCAGGAGGAGATCCTTTTGCCATTGTCCTGGCGACCTGCAATACACAATATTCGGCCCATAAAAAATTTGTCATTTTCATATTTTGTGTATAAGGCTGTTAATATATATCCGCGTATACACACACTTGCCAACACACATATATGTACATATGTAGGTATGTGGATGGACAGATAGCCGCACCAGCGGGCATGAGTAACTATATGCACCCCCACGTTACAAGTTTGGGGAAAGATTGCAGGCCTCATATTCCTCATCTTTTGCAAGGCAGTGGTGCATACATTCACACCCGTATGTATATTTAAATTTTATGCCATGAAACTTGGACTTACCTCACACTCTGCTGTTTGGATGGTGAACGTGTATAACCCAGGATCCTTTTAGCTGGCGGTTTCCTTCAGACGGCCGGTAAAACTGCTCCTTTTTTTCCTTTTATTTATTTAAACTGTTTTTCACCTTATTTTTCTTGGTCGGTTATAAAAAAGACCGCACTAGACTTAACGCACTCACTTTAACCGCGCACCGCAATTTTATAATTGTCCATTGACTTCAACATTGGCCTTTTATAGATAAAAGTGTAGGCCAAAAAGAACGGCTTACTCTTCGACTACTCATGTATCTTTCAAAGCTTCCTTTTGACAGGATCACACATCCACACACTCATGCTCACCACTGCTTTATCGAGCCGTAGGGTTAGTGAAGTTTCGCACCATATCAAGTGCGTACTGTAGATACATATTTTTGGTAAGAAAAATTATTTTGTTTCCGGCGCATGCATACATACACTCTCACAGTGCGCAAAGGCATTGGTTACAGGGTCGTACCCGCCGATGGGGCCTGCATCATGGAGCGTGTACGTAAAAAAGGTTTTCTAACTCAGCCTTTGCCCCTTTTGACCCTGCGCCTAACGTGTGGCTCCGATCCACGCCCTTAAGCCGGGCTTCTAACACTTTCTATTCCTTTAACTCCATGTTTATCGCTGGGTGAGTTTGGGTGTGAAAAATTATCTAAGGGCTACTTCGCAGGGCACGTACTACACTACATATATACACATGTACTGCATAGTACATATATCTATATCACAGATTCGTAGGTAGATAGTCAACTAAATAAGTAACTTAATAAATGTAAAAGGATAAATACATACTTAAATAAATCGATTTATAAATAACAATCACAGAATGGTAATGTATAAATAATAAAATAATCACAATAATAATTAGATATATGAATTATCACAATGAGGTCAAGTTATAAAAAAAAATATTAATAGATAATGGTCAGGTAACTAAAATCACTGGGTTAATATATATACGTCTATAAGCTAACCTTGATACAAATAATAATTGTCTGTCACAATTAACATGCAACATAGAACATATATACATACTAAAGAAATCACATTATCCTAGGAACATGTCCTTAGCATGGTATACTCCGATCTTTTTCCCATTCATGTCACAAAGCTCGTAAATTGAATTACCGATCGCTTTAAAAAAACACATTTAACCTGTTTTGGGGCTAATTTCGCATTGTAACTATCAACTTGAGAGCTTTGCTTAAAGTTTCGGCGGTATACCACTTGTCCGATTTTGAACTGCACTTCTCTAGCTCTTGTATTATATACCTTTGCGCTTCTATTATGTGCTCGCTTCAGCTCCGTCATAATTTTATTTCTTATCACTTGCGTTTTGTCACTCATAGTTAATACCTCACAGTCAAGATCTTTTAACGCGCCAAGTTTCCGGTATAGCCCATAGGATGCAGCATGCTGTATCATTGGGATATCAAACGCGGCGAAATATGGGGAACAACCTATGGCAGCATGTGTCACACTGCGGAGGGCGAAGGCGGCGTCACTGATATGCTTGTCCCAGTTTCGCTGATTCTCTTTGACATACGATCGTACAATCAGCAACACCGACCTATTCACCCTTTCCGCGGCATTTCCTTGCGGCGAATAAAAAGCAGTTCGTATGTGTTTAGTCCCATACTTGTCCAAAAATGAGGTAAACATTTCGGACACAAATTGTTTTCCATTATCTGAATGGACGTATTCGGATACCTCGAATACGTGGAAAACTTCTTTCTCTAGAAATTTAATGACGCCAGCTGAAGTAGCTTTTCGTATCGATTTTAAGAAGACAAACTTTGAGAAATGAGGAAGACACACAAACACAAAGACATTACCATCAGACGTACGAGGATACGGACCCATAAAATCTACAAACAAACGTTGAAAAGGTCGCTCTGTCAGATGTTGTTTTACTATTGGAGGCTTATGGAAGTAAATTTGCGTTTTGCAGCCTTTACAGATCTCACATTCCTTGACATAATCTTGGACATCTGTGACCATACCGGGCCAGTAGTATTTTTGGCGGATTCGTGCGCGGGTTTTATGTATGCCACCATGTTCAGCAGATGGGACGCTTCCACCAAACCCCTCCGAAGCTCTGTCGGTACCCAACGTTTCCAGGTCTGGTCTTCTTGAAGGCCGTCCCCCTATTAAATTGCGTTCGTCTGTATACGTAGCCGTCGGAAACACAAAGTTCTGGTAATCTGTCCTGATTATCAGTCACTGTCTTCTTTAGTTCCTCATATTCCTCTGACTTAAAATACGGTGAATCGATCCATACGTCCAATAGTCAGCTGTTTACGTCTATCTCGTCCATGTCCATGCGCGACAGCGTATCTGGCNCCCCTTGCAACTTCAGCCTCCATCTTGCGAGCCGGTCAGATAGGTCCTTCTGGCTCATTAACCACTTGAGGCTCGCATGATCTGTGATGACTGTGGAGGGTAGTCCTTCAACATAAGGTCTGAATCGCTTTATACTGATCACTGCGGCGTAGCACTCTAGCTCTGTGATGCTATAATTGCGCTGCGCCTTGTTTAGTTTGGCTGAAATGTACGAACAGCACACCTCCCACTCCGTCAGTCGATGCGTCACACTGAATATAGAATCGCCGGGTAAAGTCTGGGTGTGTCAGTACGGGAGCCGATATAAGGCTGCTCTTCAAACACTCAAATGCTCTTTTAGCGTCATCAGGCATTGTAAATTTCTTTATTTTGTCTTTGGAGAGGCAGTCATGCAGCGGTGCTGCAATTGTCGCGTAGTCCTGGATAAATCTACGATACCAGCCTGCCATCCCTAGGAACCGCCTGAGTTGCTTTGAGGTTCTCGGTTCGGGGAAGTCTCTCACGGCTGCCACCTTATTGGCGTCGGTGCGGATACACCCATTGCCTACTACGTAACCCAGGTACCTAACTTCTTTCAAGCAAAATTTGCTCTTCTCGACGTTTATCGTCAGTTTTGCATCACGCAGACACTTAGCGACCTTTTCAAGGATACACAAATGACACGAAAAATCAACTGAACACACAAGCAAATCATCTAAATATACAAATACGGACTCACGTAACGAAGCGGGTATAATCTTGTCCATAAGTCTGCAAATTCGTTGTGCCGCGTTGCAAAAACCGAATAGCATTACCGTGAAATGGTAAAGGGGCCTACCAGGTACGGTGAACGCCGTTTTCTCTCTGAATTTTCTCTCAATCGGGATTTGCCAAAACGCGTCCTTAAGGTCAATCGCAGATATATATCGGGGGTTTTGTAATCGGCTTAAAATCCCGTTTATATGTAGAACCGGGCACGCATCTTTGATCGTACGCGCATTAACTTTTCGAGCATCCAGACATAAACGATTTTCGGTTCCTTTAACAACTAGTGATTAACAACTACTGAAAACTACGATATCTGGACACCCTAGTAATCAGGAAGAACAACCGATTAAAAATTGACTGGTATGCAAAACCTACGTCGTCGGGGAGATTAATTAATTATAATTCGAAACATGAGAGGAAAACTATTTTAAATACCGCAACCAATTTTATTAGAAGAGTTCTCACTATTAGCGACAAACATTTTCATAAAAAGAACAAAAATATTATCCAACAAATTTTAGAACAGAACGAACTCCCCTCTTGCTTAATTAGGAAACTCATTCAGAATTATTACATCAGGACCGATAAAGAAAATACGTATAATGAGAATAAAGTATACAAAACCGCCACATATGTTCCGGGGATATCAGAGAGGATTAAACATTTTAATATATATGACAAAGAGAAGGTCCAATTAGCATTTACATGCAGCAACACACTAGGAAAAATGTATAGCAACACTAAGGATAAGATTCCTAGATACGAGAAATCTAACGTAATATACAAAATCTCATGTAATGGCGACGGGTCCCACTAATGCGATAAAGTATATGTGGGGGCAACAAAAACTAAACTCAAGACAAGGATTTCCGCACAAAAATCTAATATAAAGTAAAGGAACAGCTCAACTGACAATAAGACGGCCTTGTCAGCACACTGTAGGGATACGGGACACTATCTCTATTTCGATAATGTTGCCATTCTACAAGAAGAAAAGAACTATAATAAACGATATATTTTAGAAATGTTACACATTACGAACACCCCTAATGAGAGAAGAATCAATTTTAAAACGGCCACATACAATTGTGCACATGTTTATCGCAATTTTGTGTTAAATCAACAACAACAATCATCAACGTAGGTGTTCGTTGCGCCTTCCATAATCAACATTCGTTCCATCACAGAATAACAATAAAATGCTGTGCTTTTACATGTACATATACATATTGTCTTACTGCTCAATGTTCCGTGTATTGTTGTTTGTATGTTTTTGATGTGTATACATCTTTGGTTTCGGTAGGGGTAAAATTTGGGAAGCTGTAACGCATATCCCAACACAAAATTTCGAACGGCTTAGCATGTGTATTTCAGCATAACATTTCTTTTCATTAGAAGCACCCTGTGTTCGCTTGCCCAATGGTTGCATACATTTAGGCATATGCACAGTAAGAGGAAATGCGTACAATTGATTATTACTTCCGGTTATTTAAACTCCGATATGCATACGGCTTTGAACCTATGTATGTACATAAATATGTATGGACTCATTTGTTGCAACTAAAAAGCAAGGCGAAAATTTAAAAAAATACTGAAATCATTTTAACTGGGACCGTTGATAACTGATGAACATACATGAATATATGTATGTATAATATGCATATGTATGGATGATATAATAGCTCTGATCCAATACTTTTCGTGTAAAATCCTGGAAAAAGGTCAAACAGCAAAATCACTCCTGAAGTGAGAGTAAAAAGTGAGTAACAGCAAAACGTATGGAACAGAAAAGCATCGGGTAAAATGCTGCAACATGAGCTGCATTTACATGAACCACAGATTATATTCCGAAAAGAAATACTAAATTTAGGAATATATACAAATAGAAATGCTCAAATTATAAGCTCAAAAACAATAACTGATGCGGTGTTTCCAAGATATTTTAACGCCCTTGAGTCACAAGTATATACAAGTATATTTTATCAATCATACCGATAATTTCAGGTATTAAAAGAATTAAAAATGAAAATGAACAAAAAGATTAAATCAGCAAAATGAATAAACTTAAGTGAAATTAATGTTTAATTTCTAACCTAACCTACATTTGTATGTATGTAACTGATTCGCCTAATAATAGCTTTACATATAAAAAGGTTATCCTAATTTTCAAGCTTAACTCCCTAATCTGTTATTCGAAATTAGCCATGCAAAATTATAATTAAAAATATCTCAGATTAAACCGATAACTTTTTGGTGTCCAACCTAGTTTTATCGATTATACTTGCGAAGAAGAGGAGGAATGTCAAATGTTAAAGTAAACAAAAATTGACGCTAGTAAGGAAAATAGGGTTGTAAAGGTATTTTTAATAAAATATTCAGTTAAAATATATTTAAATGGCATAATATGTGTTGCAGAAAAAAGTGACCACGGTGGCACAGAGAAGAAGTTTAACTTTTCCTCGAGTTGTGTGAATAACAAGCACAACCAATTTGACAGCTAACGAGCTTTGATTGAGATTATATTTATATGTAAACGTACTTTTATGCTT
>NW_016164225.1:0-10589 GCF_001687245.7 Rhagoletis zephyria | reverse complement strand
GATTGCGTTTAACCCTAAGGTTGTTCTACATCCGGTTTTTTCGGGGATGTGTTTCTGGTTCGGAAACAGTTTCGAATTTAATTCAAAATCACCTACTGAGCCCTTTTCCAAAAAAATCGATTTAAAGTTTGGTCCGTGTTTCCTTTTTTTACATATTTAATTTTATTTTATTTAACAAAAACTTTGGGGTAGCTAGGGTAGGGGCTTGTCTAAAATTTGTCTATCATTGAAACTGAACGATAAAATCCATGTGTAAATATAAAAATGCTACATAGTCAAACTTTAGAAGACGCAGAAGTCGCGGAAAAATTCAGAGATTCTGGCGTTAAGGAATTATTCATAATTGCATTAGCACGTGAACAGAATTTTTATAATGTATCTCATCTATGGTATTTGCTGGGCCTTCTAATTTTACTGGTACTATCGCCACTGACTTGAAACTTGGAAATATTTTCCTTGGAATCGGAACGCATTCCAGGCAGCCATCCATGCACCTGGTGCTACGTACACAAAGGTAACCTGCATACCCAAGGGAAACTCAGGACCATTGGTAATGCCCTATAAATTATACATATGCCGAAACATTTTCAACTATGGCTGCATTTCTTTATTCATTCTGAACATTTGGAATAAACTTTTATGTTTACTTATTCTTTAGAACGTTCCTGATGATATGTTAACGTATATTTCAAACGCATTCTGTTTATTCCGGCTGTGAAATGGTATTATCAGGAATGTATAAAGAAACGCAGGCTATATCAATCCACCAATCATTGATACCGCTGAGAATACTTTTTTTTCAGATGTAAATGCGCCCATGTTACCCATGGACGTAAAAACGGAAAACTAGTGAGCTGACACGATTTATCTTATGGGATCTGCGAGTTAATGAAAACTCACCCTCGCATGACCGTGACGTTAACGTTGCTTCTCTCTCTCTCTCCCTATCAACAGCAAATTTTGTATGTATGTTTCTACGCACTTCTACGGTACGCTACGTACACGTTCGTGGGTAACCGTGCTCTAATTGCTCCAACAGAATTGCATTTAATGCTCGGGGTAGTCAATCGAGTCCATAACGACTTGTTATGAGGAAGTGGGCAAATACATGCGGTGGACGCCGTAAATACGTTCATAATAGCTTATCATTTAATAGAAACTCCCCAATTTGCCACAGGGCGAAGACGACGTCGTTACGGCGTCGCTCTGGCGAAGTCGTTTTGGTGAACTCTAAACGACGTCGTTACGACGTCGCTTTGGTGTAGCCGTTACGACGTCGCCCTGGTGAATTCGTTTGGGTGAACTCGAATCGACGTCGTTACGACGTCGCTCTGGTGAAGTCGTTTTGGTGAACTCGAAACGACCTCGCTCTGGTGAAATCGTTTGGGTGAACTCTAAACGACGTCGTTACGACGCCGCTTTGGTGAAGCCGTAACGAAGTCGCTCTGGTGAAGTCGTTTGGGTTAACTCGAAACGACGTCGAAACAAAGTAATTTTTTCCATACAAAATTCAGCGTCATTCCGACGTCGTTTTTTCTCATCGAATCGAAGTCGACGTCCGTCTGGTGAAGTCGTTTGGGTAAGCTCGAAACGAATCCTTTTCTTCGAACCTACAAGTTTTTTGAGGAACCTTCGGTCTAGGTTGGATAAGTTCCACGCCCAAATTTTTATATATCTAAGCATAAATAAAAGTCGTTCATTTGGATAGTAAACCGTTTTTATTATGACAATTTTTTATCATGACAGAATATGGAAGCCACAATGTACACTTGTGCTCAGAAAATTAAGCCACCTACATCTTTTTTTCAGTATTCATAATATTTTTCTTATAAAGGCTGCATTTATTTATTCATTCTGAGCGTTTGAAATAAACTTTTTTTTTATTTATTCTTTAGAACCCCCCTGATGAAATGTTGACGTATATTTCAAAAGCATTCTGTTTATTCCGGCTGTGAAATGGGATTATCCGGAATGTATAAAGAAACGCAGGCAAAATGTTTTTAATAAAGGTAAAGTTCACTCTATTGGTCTTATTAATAAAAAATAAAATTTGTGGGTATGAAGTTTTTTAAATTTGGTAGAAAACTGTACTTTTGCTTTACAGCGTGGCGACGAACAACTGTTACCCAGGATTTTTTGAGAAATAAAAGGGTCCTTTATAGATTTTGCGAAAAAAGTATTTTATTGTTAATTTTCCACAGATTTTACTTCAGCTGTATTAATTAGTGTTTAAATTGTAATCCTGTGAGCCGTTTTTGCGACCCGCCGGTAAGTCGTTTTTGCGACTCGCCGGCGAGTCGTTTTTGCGGCCCGCCGGCGAAGTGTGCTTTTCATCCGACATCGAGATCGCCGGCGAGTCGTTACGACGTCGTTTGGCAAATTGGGTCTTGCATAAAAATTACGTTTTTCCATGTAGACAAATTTTGGTCGTTTACATTCAGAGGATTGAGATTTTTCTCTGAGCAATCAATGGAAGCCGGCACCATGATTTCTCTCGAAATAATTGCAACTTTGGTAATAAACTATTACGTGCTGTATGTGAACATAATTCTAGCCATGTATAAAATAAATATGCTTTGTATTTACACATATGTATGTATGCAAATATACACATAAATAGAAGTCTTGAACATGTTACTACACCTTTTCAAGTTTATAATGAGAAAATACAAATTGATAATGAGAAATGTAAACTCATATTGAGAAAGTACAAATTGATAGTGAGAAATGTAAATTCATATTGAGAAAATACAAATTGATAATGAGAAATCTAAATTCTTATTGAGAATATAAACATTGATAATGAGAAAACGTAAATTCATAATGAGAAAATGGCCTATCGGGCTGGGGTGTGCGAGCAAAGATTGCAGTATCTCGCGTTGTAAATGTACTTGCATATTATAAAATTGTTTGATGTTTGCTTTAACCCCTTTACGCCCAAACAAAAACGGTTACAATTTTATTATATCTAATTTTATTTATGTGACCATAAAAGCCATTTTAAACAAACTTGGGAATTAAAATTAAGTAAAAAAGTTTAAAAGTTAACTTTTGGGAGTGTTCTTTTTTTAGTACAGCGGGCACTTATGCGTATTAATTTTTAAAACATTATTTGACAAAGCATAACGTTTTTTTGCATCCTGTACATTGTCATATTATAACTTCATGACACAAAACTCAGTTTTGCTGCTTGGGAAACTTGCCTGGGTTATGTCCGTTATGCCATGGGTTGGGTGGCTTTTTTCGAACAATGTGTCCACTAACAAACAAAACATGTCGAATCCACCGGTTTCATATACTCATATCAAGCATGTACGTGGAGATTCATAACCCACCACCATTTCTTGCTACATATATAAACACCTCACATTTTTGATAACAGCAATTTGACTGCTCTATTTCCAAGATGATTCTATGAGCGTTCAATGATTTTTCCACAATATATGTCAAAGACTTAGTAATAACCTTCAGAACTTGCTATCACCCAGTTTTAGTAGCAAAATATAATCGAAATTTCGTTAAGAAATAAATATATATACAGTTCTAGAAAATTAATTCAGAAACCATCTGACGTTTTTGACAAAAACTCTGAATCATCATGTCTTACAGAGGCCAGATTTTGAACATTTTTCTCATTTTACGTAATTGAAAGACTATTTTCAACTACTCACTTCTCACTTTTTTCTCTTACAGTAAAGTATTACTAACATAAATCTCCAGAAATAGTTTCCGTACCCTTCCCCAAGTACCTCCAGAGATATTCTGTACGATAGTTCCACTTGTATGATCTATAAATCCCTGCAAAAATATGCATTATATAAGTTTCAGTATGTAGAGCTGGGATACTATCGATAGTACCGCCACTCGATAGTTTTCGAAACGATAGTTGAAAAGATCGATAGTATCGATAATACTATCGTCGTGAAATGTATTTAATTGAAACGCCAATTGCTTGAAAATTGAATAATTAATAAATTTATAAAATTTATAAATTACTTTGTAAGTTAAAGAGATTGTATACTTTTTTTTAATTTGAGTGCATCAAAAAGAACTTCCTATAATAACAAAATCAACTTATTAATTTATGCGTCTGAATTATATAACTTATATACATAGATGCAAGGGTATCTCCTTGAATAGCGACAGTCAAAATCTGAATTTATTTTTTATATGGCAAAACTAAATTCGGATTGTGTTTGTCCCTTTTAAAGTGCAAAGACGTGAAATTGGCTATAAAAATACATTTATAATACTACAAAACAAATAAAATAAAAGATATTCGTTTAAATTGACAACTCATTCTAATAAAAGTTTAACTGAGATCAAATACGGAGGCGCATCTCAAAATCCGGACAAGGGAAATTATTAACATTTTACCATATTATGAGAAAACGAATATAGTACTGCTCAAACTAATAGCACCACAACATTTTTTAGCAGTTTTGACTATTTTTTTGTTTATTTAGTGTACTCATTTTTTAGAAGAGTTGTACAAAACATAAAAAACTACAAAATAATTAAAAATTCAAGATTTTAATTCGAATTTCTATAAAAATTTTGTGTAAGCAGTTTTATAGCTTATTAAATTTTACTATAAATCAGTGTAAGATTATAGTTCATCAATCCAATTTCAATTCAATTCATATATTCTCATTATGAACTTGCATTCCTTATTATCAATTTATATATTCTGTAACGAACCCGATTTATCCGGTCTATAACTGGGCTCAGTCGGATGTTGGGTTCCCCTATCCAAACATTTAAATAAATACGCGAATGATTCTTATAGTGACGCTTCTTTATTTCGCTATTTAGTTGGCAGCGTTTTCACGACATACCCTATAATGTATTTCCTTGGCTGCGTTTTCACGTCACACCATATAAGTACTGCTTGGCGGCGTTTTCACGTCCCACCAATATAACGTATTTCCTTGGCAGCGTTTTCACGTCACACCATATAACTTAACTACCTATTAAGCAAGTTAGTTTTCACAATCGTTGCTTAGCCGTTCCAAACTGCGTTTGCACGGTCGACTGGAGTATACTACTACTCTACCAGAAGTGATTTCTAATTCCATTTGCTGCTCTATTTATACAGACAGTTATCCACAATATTGTTGCTACTATTTCGTTTTTAGCATTTTGTTATTATCTTCCTTAAGTTATTTTAGTTTGATATTGTTTTATTCAGCTGTTGTGTTGCAATGTTTCCCACTTTTGCAGGGATCCATATGTCAATATTGGAATAGTGTTGCCAGCTTGGAAATGATTTTATATCTTTACGATATTAATTATTTGATATTATTATTATTGTATTTATTATTATATTTTTTTTTTTTTTTCGCGGGCAGGGGGTCGAAAATGCCTATTGCATCATCAAAGCTGTCGTCACAACAATGGTATGTCCGGAGACTAAAACACTCCCCCGAATTGGAACCGTCGCCCACCCTGGGACCACTAATCGCATTGCTTCAGGGTGGCGTTCCATATTTCTCGTTAACTAAAGTTCCCTCGGTGCACCTGCGTCCAGGTCCCGCTTCTTGACTCTAGGTAGGTATTCTGCATATTTAGCTATGTTCTTCCAGTTAGTTTCGCTATGTAGCATGGCTTGGATAACGTTATCTGGGTTAATTGGTCCAACCAGGTCTTGCAGATTATTTCGCTCGGCTTCCCATCTTTTGCATCCGAAGAAAGTGTGCTCGGCATCGTCTTCTTCTGCGTCGCTGTATATGCATGACGGCTCTTCGGCTTTTCCCATTCTATACAGGTATTTGCGAAAGTAACCATGCCCAGACAGCATTTGTGTAACGTAAAAGTTTACTTCGCCATGTTCTCTTTGTGTCCAAAGTTTTAGGTCTTTTATTAGCCTGGCCGTCCATCGGCCGCGGCTTTCGTTTTGCCACCTATCTTGCCATAGTCTTAGTGTCTCGTTTCTTACTCTTTCCCTTTCGATGTCACTTGGTTTCGTTTGCGCCTTAAGCTCCCACATTTTCTTGCGCTCGGCTGCTAGTAGATCAATGGGAACCGTTCCGCTTATCACGAGTATTGCCTCGCCGGACACTGTACGGTACGCAGAGGCTACTCTTAAAGCTGCAGTGCGATGGGCTCTAGAGAGTATCTTGCGACGGTTATTTTTCTGTAGGGTGTCAGCCCAGATCTCCGCTCCGTATAGCAAAATATTCAAGGTTGTGGACATTAGAAGTTTTCTTTTACTTTGGGTCGGTCCACCAATATTGGCCATTAATCTGCTTAGATAAGCCGTTGCCTTTGCTGCTTTTGCGGCTGCGTGCTGCATTTGTGCCCAATACGTTAGCCTGGGGTCTAGCCTTACACCTAAGTACTTTATTACTCTTTGTGTCTTTAATGTAATGCCGGTCAGTTTCATGCTCACTTCTAAGGGAATATGCTTCTTAGTTAGGAGTATTAGCTCGGTTTTCTCTGCTGCAAGTTTAAGACCGTGTGAGTCGAGCCATGCCTGTGTTCTTATCATAGTCTGATTTAATTTGCGGCGAGCATCTTCGGTGTCTCGTGCGGTGATCACTGCGGCAATGTCGTCAGCGTAGCCTACTAAGTATGTGCCATCAGGCATCCCAAGGTTTAATATTCCATCGTAGCTGATGTTCCATAGGTCTGGCCCAAGAATGGAGCCTTGTGCTGCGCCCGACGTGATCGTCATTTGCCGGGGTCCATCGGTGGTATGGTATAATAACTCCCGGCCTTNACGTGGGTATGTTGTAGACTTCTTCTAGTGCGTGTATCATATTTTCCCATTTTGCGGTGTTGAAGGCGTTGCGAACGTCTAAGGTTGCAAGCAGGACTAGCTTTTTGTGTTGGTATGCGGCTTCCACTGTTGTTGTTACATGTTTTATAGCTCCAATTGTAGATCTCCCGGGCCTGAACCCGTACTGTCCTGAGGAAAGTCCGCCGCCACTGGCGATAGCCGCTTCTATTCTAGGTTTTAGCTGCCTTTCTAAGAGTTTTCCAGCTGTGCCCAGCATACACAGTGGTCGATACGCTGATGGTGAGTCAAGGTTTCCCTTATATATATATATATATATATATTAATAATTATATCGTTTATGTTATGTTTGTGTTTATATATGTTAGGTTTATATTTTAGCTTTATTAGTGCCATTCAAAAATTGTGTTTGTTTATTTCCATTAGCATGATTATCTCCTTTTTTCCCATAGTATTCTCGTGCTAAAACCTCGCTCTCCTTCTTCTTCTCCTTCTTCTTCTCATTCTCGTTCTTTTTTCTAAACTTCTTCTTCTTCTTTTTTCTTAAACTCCTTCTTCTACTTCTTTTTTTAAACTCCTTCTTCCCCTTCTTTCTTTAAACACCTTCTTCTTCTTCTTCTTCTTCTTTCTTTAAACTCCTTCTTCTTCTTCCCTTTTTTCTCTTATATTTCCTCTTCTTCTACTCTCCCCTTAGGGTCTTCTCCCCTATTTGGCATTCACACGGTTATCACATTTCTGTCTATGACCGAAATTTACCTATTCTTCTCTTTGTGTCCCAATTTCGCTGTTATTTTCCAGTAAACTGTGCAAGCATTCTCTTTATGTTTCGGTTGGCTCTCTCTGTCGGATTTTCTTGTGGCGTGTGTGGTGCGGTGAGCTGATGCTTAACCCCATCTATTGCAGCCGTTTGAGCTCTTTGCTGGTGAACTGTGTTCCATTGAAAGTGATCACAATTTTCAGGACTATAAATCTAGCGAGTATGCGTTCTCGAAACGCTTTGTTGGGGCCTTCAGCTGTCGCACTATTTCCACCCATTTGGAAAACTTGTCACGGAAGACTTGTACGGTTGTGTTTCCGTGCTTTGATCGGGGCAATGGTCCTGCAAAGTCTGCACATACTGTGGTACAAGGTTCTTTTGCGACCTGGGTCAGCATATTTCCCGCAGCTTTCTGTTGGCTGGGCTTGTAAATCTGGCAGGCAGCACACTGTCGAACATACCCCTTTATGTCCTTGAACATTCCGCTCTTGTTATCATCTTGCGGATGCCCATGTGTCCTGCGCTTGGACTATCGTGAACTTCCTTCAGTACTCTCTCTCTTAGTGGCGCTGTCACGCACAGCTTCCACGGTATTGGGTCTTTCTTTTCCATTTGGACTGTGATGTGTCGATACCGTTCGTCGTTTACGATTGTGTAGTCCGAAAACTTTTCTGGTTTCCTCTCTACCTCTGCCATCATATCTGTCAGCCACTTGCAAGCCGTTGCCTCTTTATTTTGCACTAATAGGTATGTCCCGGGGTTGTCGTGACAATGCATCTGCGACGACATTTAACTTACCCTCGCGGTATTTCAAATTTATGTTGTTGGAGTTCTAGTGCCCATCTTGCAATACGTCCTGCGGAAGGTGGTCCATGATAACCGTGAATGCGTAACCCTCCAGGTACGGTCTCATTTTCCGTATGGCCAACATAATAGCCAGATACTACCCTTCAGTCGCCGAGTAGTTTTTCTCTGCCTTGTTTAGCCGTCGTATGCTATGACTTGCTGTGCGCCATCTAAGTCCTATGTCAGTACTGCACCTAGTCCGCAATCGTTGGCATCAATTTGTAGCGTGAAGTGTTGCGAAAAATACCATTTCAATCGGCAGCTTTTCTTTAGTAATGACGTCAGAGGAAGCGCCGTAACTCGCGTGTGTTTGTTGGGGATGTCAATTCTTTAATCGCAGCAATCTTGTCAGGATCGGTGTGAATCCCATCTTCGCTCACCACATTACCCAGATATTTCAAACTCCTTTTGAAAAACTCACACTTCTCTGGGTTGATCTTGAGGTTCGCCTGCCGCAATCGTCGAAACACTTCTTTCAGGTGTTCCATGTGTTGGTCTAGCATCGCACTCGTGATGACAATTTCGTCCAGATAAGCAATCGCGTGCGGTTCCAGTTCTTGCCCAACGACTTTGTCTAGCGCTCGTTGAAACGAGTGCAGCTTAATTCAACCGCTTATATGTACATACATACATAGGTAGATATAGACATATACATATATATATATATATATAAATGTATGGAGACGCAAGAATGAATAACACCCAATAAACGCGGTAGGACTTAAGCGCTCAAGAGATGTACATATGTATGTACCTATAACATATTGTAGCTTAAAAGGAAATTTTAATTTTCACTCACCTGGTTACTCCAGCGATGGTGGTACCAGCATGCCGATGAGAACCTGTGTGGGAGGAGAGGATTTTACGATACATACTTACATTCATAAGCTTGCCTACAATACTAGTACTGAGGATAAGCCTGATTGACAGCTCGATCACTCGCTCGAGTTAGCGGGCATCGAGCGGGCCACCTTCACTACATTTACGCAATACTCGAACTGAATGAAAAAAACTAGTGTGTGAATTAAGCAATTAATTAAATTTATCTAGTGAAAAAAAGGGAAAATTAAAACGTTTCCCCGACGGGATTACAAAAAAAATATAAAGTCGAAGATAAACAAAGGAAGTAAACAAACGGTACTACAACAAAAATGTGAAGAAACTACAACAAAACTACGCCTGGTATCGGCCAAAAAAAAGGCAAATAAAATATCCCAAATTGATAGTTAAATTAATAAAAAAACCTACTAGCACAACCAAAATTCGAGGTGAGTACCGTCAACACACAGCTACTTTCGAAATCAATTTTACAAGCTTACAAAAAAATAAGATAACTCAATAAACAAATATGTATGCAAAAAAACACGTGGGGCAAAAATCCCCCTAGCTCCAGGCGGCACTGGTGGTGGGCGGCGGCGTTGAGGCAGTCGACGTCGAGTCTCGTTGGGCTTATCGCCTGTTCCCTTGTGCTGCCCTCGTTCTTGCGGCTTATGCCTCTCTCACGCTGATGACAGTTCTTTCCAAAAACACTAATCTTCCGGTGCATTCAACACTCCCGCTCCGCGAGATTCAGCTATGTATGCTCATATATATTCGCATACATATGTAAGNGTGCTGCCCTCGTTCTTGCGGCTTATGCCTCTCTCACGCTGATGACAGTTCTTTCCAAAAACACTAATCTTCCGGTGCATTCAACACTCCCGCTCCGCGAGATTCAGCTATGTATGCTCATATATATTCGCATACATATGTAAGTCACTCAGCTGTGGTTATCGCCCTATGTGAAGGCGAGCGTTGATCGTTGAGTTGTAATTACATACGTGGTAGGTGCTACTCGATCGGATCGCCGGTGTTGAACGTCGATGTTGCACGCCTAGTATGATTGTGTGAGTGCGTTCGCAGGACAAGTTGATGTCGCTGATTCTGGTGCGCTGTGCTTGTGTGTGTGTGAGTGGCTCTCCTCAACTCGACGAAACTTCGGCATACAAGAAGTAGCGGGTAAGGCTTGGCACCACCCAGGAGGAGATCCTTTTGCCATTTTTGTCCTGGCGACCTGCAATACACAATATTCGGCCCATAAAAAATTTGTCGTTTTCATATTTTGTGTATAAGGCTGTTAATACCCTGCAGCAAAATTTAGGGACAGTCTGGCAAAGCGCTAGTTCCGCCCTACAAATTTCAGAACTGTCTCTGAACTACTGAAAAAGGGATGCAGAGTTGGACGGTTGAAACTCATATGTTGCTAGT
>NW_016164224.1:0-32647 GCF_001687245.7 Rhagoletis zephyria | reverse complement strand
AAGCACTAAATGCATGGACAACAACAAAAGAAGTCGCGTGACAGGCACCTGAGCAAAATGATCGCGGACATATTTCCAATTTGTTAACAAATTATGTGTGAATGCATTGAGAAAGGTAGGCAAATAAGTGTGTATGCTAGGAAAATAAATAAGGAGAAGAACGAGTAAAATCAGCGGCATGACCACCAAGAATAGCTCTTTATTAATATAAATTTATGGATGCATCTTTCTGCTGAGGTACGATTACATACATACATTAATCGAAAATAATCCTTCAAATCTATATCGAATCTTGTTTTAGAAAAATCGGTAGGTTTGCCTCATAAGGTCTAACAAAAATCAGCCCCAATTTTCACCTCGGGTTTTGCTATTGGCCTTATAGAGTTGACGAAGAAGATCCCAGACTAATATATGCGGCCGAGGCCTACTCCTTTTCACTCGACGAGAACAGTGAATGTAAAGCTCAAAAATAAATGCAGCCACTGGTGCTGAGGAAATACCGGCTGCGCTGTTCAAAGCAAATTGTGAATAGCTGCTGCGCATGTACCAATGTCCATTGCCCAACACACTAGAAGAGTAATCACTTTGACCAATTACCGGAGGATTGGGATGAGTAACAAGAAATAGGCAACGAAAACATATTCTGGGGATGTAACCATAGAAGTATAATAAGACCAGACCCAAACCATATTGAGTCAGCTTTTAAATCTCAGACCACAAGGCGTGAGGTGTTCGTGGTAATTATTCTGACTTCTTCTTTTTTAGTATAGTAGCACTGCAGTACGGGGCAGCGTATCGCTAGCTACCGGTAAACTCCGTCAATCACCGACCGACTACTTGCAGTGAATTTCAGCGATTACTTTTACATGGCAGTGTCCTAGTCGGAAGTAACCATCGGCTCTCTCTGCACTACCGTGATTTATGGGCGCCCCCTATCGTAGTTTTTCGCTATTCTACTTCCGACTGGTTCGACTCTGCACTACCACGTGCACTACTACGGGTTAATAGAGTAGCTATTTATCTAGGAGTCGGTGCAGTAGCGGTTCAAAAGTAGCGATTGACATCAGCAGTACTGGAGGGAGATTTGATTGCAGTTCTTCTTTGTTTCACTAACATTAACCAATCATGCGCTGTACTTAAACTGCATGCTATTTCGGTCATGTGCTTCTAGGTACTAGGATTCAAGGAAGCGACGTATGAATCTACGCTGCTTTTTTCTCTTTCCCCGTGGGAAAGCCTGAAGCAATTCTTACTTTGCGCCTTGTAAGTTGGCACTTCGGGTGTCCTTATTGATATTTCCAGAATGAAGAATTTAGTCTGTCAGTTGCCATACGTATTTCCGCAATGCAGTGTAGGCGGCGTAGGAGGAAAAACTCGGCCAAACATTTAACCAAAGAGTAAGCGCCAAAATGTTATAGTAATTATTTGATCATCAAACCCTCTTCTCGTAAAAAAAAATGAAGTTGTGCCATTTGAATTATGCAACCTTTGAGTAGCTAAAACATTTTTCAACAGTTCAGGAAGATTGCAATTCATGTGATTGCTCACATTGTGAATTAGAACCTAATTCTATTGCCCATATATCTCATACAAATACAAATGAGCTCAGTGAGTTGCTGGTATTGCTTTATCTATTACTATTTTGCAAACCCATTTTTTTTGCGATCAGCCTTTTTTGCATCAAAATCTTACTCGGTTTATTTTCAACAACTTATGCTACATATTTCTCCTGTCATACTTGCAACACACACACGCAAGCATACATACATTGTCGCATGAATGACGGCCAGCAGTGTCGGCGCTTTTTATATGAAACATCGCATGTTCCACTAGCGGCCTTCGCCGCATAAAAAGGCGAAAAATCATCGTACTTACTAATTACCCTATGGGGAATACACACGTTTACGTCGCGGGCGTCCGCCCGCCCCACATCTCACCTCACTGCCGGTGTTTGTGCGCTCAAGCAGCTAGTATGCAGTAGCAGCAAGCAATAAGAGCAACAATGTTGGTTGCGAACAGCAGCATTAACCGCCACATCAACAACACAAACGAGAGCCAGTTTTTTCTTCGCTCCTTATACGCCTTTCTTTAGCATTTTAAAGTTGCATCCAGTTTTTGTGCGCGAGTGCTTTTGGTAAATTGTTTATTTTGTTGTTTTTTTTTCTGTTTCAATTTGTTGTTGCTGTTGCTGTTGTACTTTATTGTTGTAGGCGATCGGACAAACGGTAGCAGCCGTCGAGATGCGATTAGACTACCGCCGCATGCGGCATGCTGCCGCCATATAAACTGGAGCACCTGTGGTGCACCACAAACAACAGCACCAGCATTGACATCGGCATCGGCATCACCACAACAAACCCGCACAGATAGGAGCAACTTCAACGCGGACATTAGCAACAGTAGCGAATAGCTAAAGCGACTGTCACTGCTGTTGAGTGTTGCAGCAACGGCTGGAGCGTCAGCCAGCATGTTGGCTGTGGCGATGGCGATGGCGATGGCGAAGGCGACGTCGGCAAACGGCGGTCCACATACACTCAAAGTGTCAATATTTGTCAAAATGTCAATTTCAGCGACATATTCACTTGATCAATGTACACAATTGCGTGTGTTTGTGTGTGTGTGTATGGTGAGTGTGCATTTGTGCAACTTGTTGCTGCAACTATGCTAGATGAAGGTACACGCGACAACATACACCTACATACATACATACATACATACATATGTATGTTGAGTGTGAATCTGTGCCACGTCCGAGTGGCCCACACCAGCGCGTCCGCTGCAAAAACTGCTGAAACCACAACAACAACAACCAACATCAACTAGCGTGACAACAAGTCAAACGACTGACCAAACTGACCAAAGTAAGCGTGCATTGCAGCTAAATTTACTACAGCTTATTGTTGTTGTTGCTGTTGTCGTTGTCTTTGTTGCAGCCGCTGCTGGTGGTGGTGGCGGTGTTGGATAGAGCGACATAACTGTTGCTGGTGTTGAATTGACAGTTGTCATTACTATTGCTTTTGTTGCGTTTGTCGTCGCCGTCGCCATTGCCGTTGCCATCGCTGATGTTGATGCTATTCCAGCTGACGATTGCTGGTAACGGCCGCTGCTGTCCAATCGCTAGCCGCCCATTAACGTTGACGAAGGTGTTTTGCTGTGTTACGCTGCACTCTCTGCGGCTGTGTGCGATAACGCTTTTTACCCGCTTTGATAATGAATGCGTCCGCCTAATCGTGAAAATGTCACTGACAGCTCGGTGCAGCAATTATTTATTTTCCTCACAATTAGTGATATCAAATCGCGTCTAAAGTAAATGTCGTCAACTTAGTCGTCTCAGCATAGCTTGTGAATGGTCGTAGATCTACTATGCACGACTATGAAATCAGTTTTTAATTTTTTGTTTTTTTTTTGTTGATATATTTGTGGTTCGACTCGTTTGGATGGGTGGAAAAAAAATTGTGTTGTATGACAGCTGCGACAGAATTATGAACCACAAAAGATTTTCGAATCTATAGGCGTTAGAAAGGTCTATAAATTTTGCTCGTGAGCGTATATTTACTGGAGAACGGGACTTTATCTTTTTAAAAGAAATATGTTGTCATAAGTTTAAGTGCCCAATAAACGAACGTTTTTTAATTTCAAAATTATTGCTATTTTTTACTATAATTTTCTAAGCGTCTCTACCAGGGGATAGTATAAAATTTTGGTTCGAGCTACATACATATGTATATGACGTACAATCATTCAACTTGCTTGAACTATCATTTATTTCTCATGTAAATAAATAGAGCGTTGAATAATTTTTATGCATTAAGGTATTATTTTTTCGAAGAGTTGCCACTTGTTAAAAAATGTTATTCACATTATTTAATAAGTTAAAAAAAATTTTACAATATAGGTATTAACCCTTTCATGCCCGATGTTGCCTACAGGCTACTTTGGCACTTTGGTTTATAAATCTTGGTACCAAATAGTTTTTAGCGCCTTTTCATTGTGACTACTTGCGCTCAACCTAGATGTTGCTGAAAATGATCGTGCAACATTTTAAAAATACACAAAATAAAATATATTTATTACAAAATGGTACAAAGCAGAAATCAGAGACCTTTAGAATGTACACCGGTTCATGCCTAAGGCCCAAACAACAATAATAAGCCATTAAACAAGTTTTGGTCCCATCCAATTTAATTCGGGCAGGAGAGAGTTAATTTTTGAAACGGCTTTATTTCTTAACTACATGAAGGAGTGTTACCACTTGTGAAAGAGATTTAAAAAGCAAAAATGTTCAACAGCTAGTTTTAGGGAGAGTAAATACGGCCGCTGTGGTGTAGTAGTGCGGCAGCCATTCCGCAAGGCCTAGGTCCAAACTAACATAAAAAGATAAAGAAAAAAAAATTCTAATACCGGTCGCTCCTCTGCAAGCAATGATAAACATGTACCTTCTAGTTCAGTTCATAAAATTTCAAACTGCTAAAATATTCCCAATTAGAACCAGAGCCAAAGCATATTGAAGCAGCAAAGCAGCTGATTTTTATTTTTATTTTCTAGCATTTAGTCTCTAAATAGGCATTTTAAAGTTGAAAAACAACTAAAACAAATATACGCATCTTGTTGTTGATTTCTGTAATGCAATTTTTTATTCAATTTGTCTTGATCAGAATGTATTATACAAATGAAATACACATCGAAAGAGAGAGGAAGTGAGAGAGAATTTCGCAGTATAGCTCAGTTTCATACGTTTTTTTTTAATCCTAGGGTACTAATGTTTTTCGATTTGACGAATACTTTTTTTACTTATTTATTTACTTATTTTCTCTTTACGGCGAGGTGTGATTGCGCAAAATAAATTAACAATTAAAATTTTAGCTGTTCTTTGTATTAAATTTTTTTAATTTTTTTCTCATATTGATCTAGTTTGATAAGCTTATATAAAATACTTAAAATAGAAGCGTATGTGAAATATATTTAATAAACAATGTTTTTTAATTTTGTGGACCTGAATATTTTTTTATTATTAAATTCAAATATCAAATTTATAAGTTTAACAATATGTATAATATTTAGTTTACTTTTATTTGACGATGATTAGTATTAAATACGGCCGCTGTGGTGTACGTAAAATATGGTAGTTTGAACAAAACAGCCAAATATTGAATAATATCCAACTAAGTGCCAACTACGTTCGTGAATTTAAGTGTTTCCAATTTTCACCCCATTTACTTATTTAATTAAGCATACACGGAAATGCATAGCTATGCTGCACAACAATTTAAGACTTCAACAATTTGTTCGTAAATTTTCATGAATTTCATGCAATTTGTTAATTTGCCAACTAATCACAATTATTTAACAAATACAAGTATCAGCGCCTGCAGCAAATTATTTACACAAATTACTCTCATACATGTGTATATATATAGTTATGTGTGTTTGTGTCACTTCCCTCATCTGTGAAAAACGCGCCTTTGGCTTAGTTTTATATGAAACAAAGGCAGATGGCGGGCAAAGCGGAATGCTGCATACGAACGTGTAATTTATTTTGCAACGCTAAAAACTTATTACACTCATATGGGAGGCGGAGCGCCGGAATGTCTTTATTACGAAAAACAAAAAACAAAAATTATGTCCTCTTACTACATATTTTGTTAATAGTTTTGGTAGAGGTGCTTACATAAGTGTATACTTAGTACATATCTGAAGTGTTACTGTGTGTCACACATTGCCGCTTGTCGAATGAGGATACTCGCGTTGTGTGTTTAAATGAATATATATGTACTCGTACTGATATGTAGGTATGTGCGACATGCGACTATTATGGTGCATCGATAGCATTTTGTCCAGCATGCTTAATGCAGCAGACACTCATCGTCATCGACTGCGTGGGTTGTGTGGCAAATTATTGCGCTTCAGCGACGGTATGAGTGTGTGTGCATTTGAGCTTGGGTATGTGAAATTTAATCACACGGGATGTGAAACTTACGAAAACTTTAAAATCTAAATTATGCAGGGATTCCCAAAATTTTGTAATATTTGCCCCATATTATAAGTCAGGCACAAAAAAACTTTTTTTTTTTATTTTGAACAGAGAAACATAAATGTCGAGTTTTCCAGACGGCACCTATACTAACAGCAAAGATGAGAAGGCAGCCACTCTGCTTACAACACACTTCCCGGAGGGCACTACCTTAGATTTGGAGCGGGAGGTTCTGTGAACTGGACCAGGACCATGTGACTGGAAACTGGCAAGAAGTATTTTCACTTAGGATTCAGTCAGATGGGCGTTGGGATCGTTTGAGCGCTACAAGGCCTCAGGGCTAGATGATGATGTTACAGCAGGGTAGAGAGAATCTAATACCACACCTAGTGGACATAATGAGACACAGTCTTGCGGAAGCTTACGTTCCACAGGTGTGGCGGAGGGCGCGAGTAATCTTTATCCCGTAGGTGGGTAAGAGGGATTACTCGCCAGCAAAGTCTTTCAGACCTATAAGCCATACCTCCTTTGCGTCAAAAGCAATGGAGAAGATAGTAGACAATCATATTAGATCTACACACTTGTCAGCATGCATATAGGGCTAGAAGGTCCACGGACACAGCCCTGTATCAACTGACAACCAAAATTCGGGGGGCTTTTGAATGCGGAGAAACAGTGCTCTGCTCTTTCCTCGATATAGAAGGGGCGTTTGACAATACGTCGCATTCTGGAGTGTGTATAGCACTAGAGAAAAGAAACGTACAGTGATCTGCAACTGGGTGGATACTCTGTCGCGCACTAGCATTTCTGAAACCAAGGTTGGGGACAGCGTGATACAACTACTAAAAACAAACGGCTGCCTTCAGGGAGGGATTTTATCGCCTCTTCTGTGGAGCTTAGTGGTGGATGAACTATTTCTCCTTCTCTCCGACAATGGTATCCGCTGGCAAGGCTAAGCAGATGACATAGTGATCATTGCCAGGGGAAAGTTTGAGAGCACCTTCTGCGATGTTATTCAAAGAGGTCTAAGATTAACAAAAGTATGGTGTGCCAGGTTAGGCCTTAGCATCAATCCGGCCCTGGAGGGGGTCGCGGTCAACGTCGCCAGCAAGGTGAAGTATCTGGGTCTAATCCTAGATACCAAACTTCTATGGAAGAAACATGTGTAGGCGATCAAATGATTACCTATGGAGCGGTGGCTTGGATTTCAATAACTACTCTGGCCACGGTGAGTCAATCACTCACCAAGCTACAAAGACTAGCATGTGTATGCATAACTGGAGTTATGTCGCGCTGGAAGTAGTCCTTGAACTTGAGCCTCTTCACATAACCATAGAGCAGGTAGCCAAAAGAACTTTGCTTAGCTTTGCTAACGAGGGATGTGGAAAAGAAAAGGTCATATTCTCTAGGAATATGGAGAAGCTAGGGTCCTCACTCCCGCTTGCTCTGTTCCCTAGATATGACATAGGAAAAACCTTAGTATTCGAGAAGAGATTCAAGATAGAGTTATGCAGCGAGGCAATCTGGAGCGTTCAGAATGGCACAATGCACTGGTGTACAGATGGATCGAAGACCCCAGAAGCAGTAGGGGCTGGAGTGCTTGGGCGCAGAATAAGAATCTCTGTTCCTATGGAGAAATATCCGAGCATTTTCCAGGCAGAAGTCTATGCCATCTACCTATGTTCGGAGACAATCATGAGTAGAGGGCAAAAGAAATTAGAGAATTATAATGTGGAGCGATAGTCAGGCGGCACTTAAGGCTCTTCAATCGTACGAAGTCAAATCCTCGTTGACCCTAGGGTGCATTGAGAAGCTAAACTCCCTTGGCAGACACAACAACATCAGACTAGCGTGGGTACTCGGCCATAGGGAAGTAGAGGGCAATGACATGGCCCACAGCCCTTCCTGGAAGTAGTTCCTAATACTATAAAGGAGGAGCTTATGAGAGATAGGTTCACACAAAGGGATCTAAACTGGCGCAGTTCGGAAGAAATCATTTGGTTTTGTGGGCTATGGGAGGAAACCACAGAGCATATTCTTTATATGATCATCGACCTCAGGAGTATTTGTTGAATTTAATCCGTACTATTTCTCTTCTAATTTTGTCTTAGTCGAGTGCCTTGTCCATATTCATTGATCTGGTTTCTTCTCCATCAAACGCTCCACGGGTGCTGCCATTCAAAAGCGTTGATAATTGTTACCTCTATATTTCAAAAGCACTCCAGCTGTATGTTAGCAGATTTCCGTCTTCGTCAATGCGGGAACCAGCCCTCATATTGAAGTCTAGTTGTCAAAATTATTAAAAAAAAAGTTTGTGAAACAATGTATGTATATATAAATATGAACGATAGCAGGAAATTAAGTCATTACTATGGAGGTGGGCATTTTTAAAACCTTTTTGTTCTGTTTTATTAAAATAAGTGAATGGTTTAGTGGCATCAGCGCTAGTGCAGAAAACCGGCCTTAAGTTGGCAAATTCCAAAAAAAAAAAAGAAATGAAAATACACCAAAAACAAGTGTGAAAAAATTTATTGCTAGCAAAGTTTCCGCCTTGTTTGATAAAATGCGTATGTATGTGTGTCAAGCCGTGCTCTCAAACATCCATGCGCATACATATGAATGTATGTACATAAGTGTTGCTAGTTTGGGTAGAAAAATAATATCAAAATTTCATAGGCGGCCTTAAAATGGATTATAGTTGCACATGCGAGCATTATTCGTATGCATACGCAAACTGCATTGGCATCATTTATCTTGCAAACACATTTCGCTAATAGCGCCTACTACCGACAACACTATGCCAGTCTAAATAAACATAAACCTATCAGGGCAATTCTGGCTAAGATAGTTGAAAGTCTTTTGTAAGACAATGCAAAGGTAACTAGTAGGTTTTTATTTAATTTTTTCTTTTATAAACTGAATTCCCTTGAAGTTTTAGATTTTTTATGTATGTACATATTATTTTATTTCATTCAATTCTTAGAAATTTACTTTACATTCTTATTTCTATTATTTTTTTCAGTTTCTTAATTTTGTTTTTAGATTTTATTTTATTTTTTAAGAAAAATATATATTTTTTATTTCATTAATTTTTCGACACATGTTATTTCTTATTTTTTAATATTTTTAATAATATATTTTTTTTACTTTTTAATATTTTTTTTCTTATTTTTTAATATTTTTAATAATATATTTTTTTACTGTTAGATTTTATTATTTTGAAAAGAAAAATATTTTAATTTAATTTCATTTAATTTTTCCCTTTATTGAGTAAAATTTTCGGAAAATAATTTTCTGTTTATACAGCCAGTTTCACCACCAATTTAAATGGAAAATGATCTTTTATTTTCTGTCAATATAAAATTCTAAAAATATAAAATTCAAAAAATTAAAGACCTTTTTCACCTAAATTGCTTTTGTAAAATTGGCTATAAGTTTTGGATTATATTATATTATTTTTTATTTTTTATTTATTATTTTCTTTTTTAGTTTAATTTGCTTTTAATTCCTAGATTTTATTCTTTTAAAAAGAAATTTTTTCTAATCTCAAGTAATTTTTGGAAAATTATTTTATAATCTTTTTAATTAAATTTTAGTTTTCCTTTTTTATTTTAATTTTCTATTAATTTTTAGTGTTGAATTTTCTAAGAGGAGAAACATATATATTTTTATAATATAGATAATTTTTTGAAAACTTATTGCTAAAAGATGAACACAAAAACGCTCGTTGCATATCTTCCATTTAGTTTTTCGAAAGACAGAGAAGAACTTTCGAGATAGTTGCCAGAATAGACAAATGTCTTACGAAGGACTTGAAAGACAGTCGCCAGAATTGCCCAGCATATGTACTGTCACATATTCACACATTCTCAGAGATACTCGTATCAAATAAATAAATGTACGAGTGCACTTGCATTTACATGCAGCCAACGCTATGAATATGATGTTGCCACATGGCAAGCGGTGAGTACATTAATATGCGCGGCAAGGGTCAATCGCACATATTTTGATATTATTAAATACTTATATGCAAACACAATAGACACAATACTAATATAGTTTTATAGTGTGTACGGATGTATGTATGTATGCGAATGCGCTTTTGCGCCGTAAAATTTACTTAGCATATAATTGCCCGAACGCGACTGATGTGCGAGTAGTGGTAGTGGTTGGTGTGGCGCACCATCTGGCGCTGATCTGGCCTGTCTTCTTTGCTGATGGTGTAGCGTCTGTCCACGCTATCCCGGTTATTCTCTTCTTTTCTGATTGCCCACTCTTTCCAACTGCAATTTCCCTGCGCTTATGTATTTATTTTTGTATGTATGTATATGCGATTCAGCGGCAATAATTGATGCGTTCGCTTGACCTGTAGGAGTTGCTAAATCACAGATTATCCATGCAAGACAATCGAGTAAACGCCCATTGAACAGTTGTTGCATGCGATTAAAGCTTCGGCAACATTGTTTTTCTTTTCCTTTTCGTATTCATTTTTTTCTTATTTTTTTTGTTTTTTATTTGCACAGTTTCAGTGCAGGAAGTTGATTCACAGACGGAAGTATGTGCAAGGCTGCATTATTAACCCTTAATTGACGTTTATGAAGGCTTTGAGAATTCTGGCAAGTCTTAAGCATCATGCAAAAAAAAGTTGTGGGCCAAGATTTACTCTCAACCTTTATAGGCATCTATAGCTACGTTTAAGATAATACTCATGAGTAGATATTTCAAGCTTTTTCAACTAAAACAACTCTTGCAGGTCGCTTACTCTCTACATGGTAGTCTTGTGAGTGTCTTGTATCTTTCAGTCGTATCGCCAGAACCTTAGAAATTAAAGCAACAGTTAACTCCGCAAACTATTTTTTTTTTATATTCCATTTATAAAAAGGTCTGTTATGGCGCTCCAGAGGGTATCCTTATTTGGCAAAACCTTAAATGAATTTTTTCACAATAAACGTCATGTAAGGCCTCACAAGGGTTAAAGTATGTATTAGATATTTGTAAGATGTGCATCAGTTTTCCTTGTGGCCTGCACGCAAAGGTCAATAAATTTGGGGTTATTGAAAATTTTATTTGAAAATAACTGCTTTGCACTCAATTGTTGATTGGCCATTTAATGGCTTCATTAAAAAGACGTTGATAGCGCCAGATTATACGGTTTATGTTATGCAATCCAATACAATAAAAACAACTATAAATAATTTGTGTGTGGAGAAAATTCTAATATAAATAAATATTTCCTGCTCACATATTTATCTCTTAAATATTTATCCGAGCCACTTCTCTATTTTGTGGCTGGCGTTTTGATGTGTATTTGTTTATTCCCTGTTAAAAAGCCCACTGACAAATTTGAGCCAGGCGTGCAGTTCGCTGTTTCACTAGGAAAATTTACAATTCATCAAAGGGTAAGAGGGAACTACGCTCCCATGAAAATAGTATATCAAGCACTGCTCACCATATTCGCTGCCAGCTCCAATTTGTTTATTGAGTTTAAGGAATTCAGCTACCAGTTTGCTCTCGCATTCACAACATTTTTGAAACGGTTCCTGCAAGCTTCGCCTGAGTCCTACCAATGCAACATAAATTTCTGCAGGGATTGAGACCTAGTACCATTTCCCTTACAACTCGATACTATATGGCAATGACTTCGGGCCCGATGATAAATTGCTGGTTTTACGTCGATAAAATTCGACAAGGTGACTGATTTATGGGTATCGGAGTAAAAAAAATCACTCCAAGTCAGCTAAAACCTCTCTTTTGTTCCGCTTTTTTTACAAAGGTCTTTCACGCAGCCTACCTGATGTAACTCTATTTATTAAAGGATTGGAAGGTATAAAGAGGTATTAATTTTAATTAAAAATTGGCTTCTGAAATTGAAATCCTAAATTAAACATGTTGACACAGATTACGCTTAAGCTACAATAGCTACATTAAAGTGATCCAAGAAAGTAAAGTTGGAATTTTAATGCTCTCACCCCCTAGGATTGATCTATGTCGAAAAAATATACCCCTATTTTTCATTTCGAAATCAAAAAATAATAAGAGGTCGCTCAAAGCGCTCAAAATTGTCTATTTTATATATGTATTTTATATGGAAAAAAAAACTGTTTGTATAAATGGTATGGGATTCCTCAAAATCAGTATTTTTCGATCAGTAAAACTCTAGTTATCTTCAGCAGACTTCCAATAATAATACACAATTGTTTATTTAACCATTTTTTGATACTAACTAGTTTTATTGGTGCCCCCCCCGCCTTGAATTTTTGGCGGCTTTTTGGGGATTTTGGCGGGCCTATAAATTATATTTACTATGAAAAAATGGTTAAATAAAAATCTAATATTATTATAGGGAATTTCCTGCAGAGAAGCAGAGTTTTCTGATGAAAATATTGATTTTTAAGAATTCTATAATATTTCTATGAAAAGTAGCTTTTCTCCATATAAAAATACATACATTTTGGGCGCCTTGAGCGACCGCTAAGTATTTTTTGATTTCAAAATAAAAACATAGGTGTATATTTTTTTCGGTATAGAACAATCCTAGGGGGTGATAGCATAAAAATTCCGACTTTACATTTTCTCGCGCATTTTTGGATCACCCTAAGCCACATACAGTTAAATCTTTCCAAACCAGTTGCTCTTTCTTACAAGCGGGCATCTCCTAAATGGACACGGACAAAAATGAATCTCTCGTATGTATGTAGGCGCGAAGCTCTAGTAAGCCTCAGATGTTGTCGCTTTTACAGCTCTTTTTCTTCCCACATACATATTTATACTATAAGTAACGTTATTGAAGATTTAAAACACAGCCCGCTTTATTGCCCATTAAAACAATTTAAAAATTTGTTAAATAATCAATTGCAATTAAGTGCTCCTCCGCCTCTTTTCTGCTCCTCATAATTTCACAGACACTAGTGACACTCCATCAATTTTAACCAAACCGGTTGGTTGACAGGCATTTCGCTAATTTTTTTCTTCCACCAAGTAGGTGGCTTCAATGGCTGAAATTGTTACAAATAAGTACAGCGGTTTGCAGCGATTTGCAGCTATTTTGCTGCTGTTGCCACCAGCTACATTGGCTGCGCAAGTACCTGCGCACAGCCGCAGTTGAACTACTACAAGCAATAAGAAGAACAAACAACACCACCCAGTTGACAATAATTTGTTCAAGTAAACTCGTTTACACTGATAATTTAATTTGCATAGTGCAAATTTATTGCGCTGTTATCCTTAAGTATCGCGTACGCGATATCGCCAAAGTGCACACCAAACACAACCTCAATCTCATCGCCGCCCCCGTCCGGCGTCTATTTCAGCAAAAAAAAGAGACTGCTGCACGCGGCATGTTGCATGTTGCACTATCATACCTAGAGTATACGTATGTAGATAGATAGATGCAAGTACGAGTATCTTTCTGCTCAGCATATCAGCGCACGTATCTCAATTGTACCTCCATCGCCGTCGCTTTCATTGCCGCTGCCGCTGCCGCCATCACTAACACCGTTGTGTCACTCGCTCTAGTCGCCTGCGATGGCAGCACACTGCTCACTCAAGCGATTGTGCGGTGACGTACAGATTGGCTAACACGACATGCCACCAGCCAGCAACAGCAAATGGCGCAACAGCAGCCCCCCTGCACTCTGTTCGCTTCACTTTTTTTTATTATTCTTTGTATCCGTTCATTTGTACTAAACTCTGCTGCGAATGCTTGAGAGCGTACTGGCATTGCATGGCCGCTTATCAATTTGCATCTACACTCGTGTTTATTTATGCACTATTTGTGTTTGTTTGATCGTTATCGCCGTCAACTTGTTGTTCATCGTCGCTGCGTTCGGTGCACTTGCACGACGCGGCGCATGCGCATGCGCACCATGTCGCACCGGTACCCACTTCCTTTTCTCACCACCCTCACCACCGCCGCGCACTTCTCGCACACCGCTTACATAAACTTTCAACTTGACATCGTCGACAAATTACCTCCATTTTCCTTGCCTCTCCGTTTGTCTGCTTCGATTGCTCCGTGCAAGCTGATAGCAAGTGAAAAACTGATTTAGCATGCAATTCCCGCTTAGTTTACACAATTTAATTGTTGTTGTTATCGTTGTCTATATTGTAAACGATAAGAAGATTTGGTTTAGTAGAAAACCTAAGACTTACATAAATGCCACCCATGCGATGATCCTTACGTGCAACGTCTACTTCTTCATGGCCAATTTGGGATTCTTAGTGAGATGAATTGTTAAAATTTGAAAGGATGTTGAAGTTATTTAGCTGAAATTAAAACCAAAGAAGATATGAGAGGTTAAACCCGAAATTTAAACCTTATAAAAATTAAGTTAACTTTTACTGGATAGAAGAATTATGTTGACTTTTGAAATGACCTCCAAAAATAGAAAGCTTTAATTTTTTTATTTTTTTTTGGCCTGAAACCAATAGAGAATGAATGTTTTGAAAAGTTTTAACCAACACATATTTTTGCCATTTTTGCCATTTATAAAGAAAAATAAATTTGAAAATTTTGCTTTTAATGGTCGGTTGTGAGGTCAAAGTAATTTCTCATTTAATCAGGGCTTTAAAATGAGCTTCAAAAGTTTTGGAAGTTTTGATTGGATCTTGTATGGCAAAATTCGCCAAGTTTAAGTCTTTCAAAGGACTAGTTATTGTAAATGTGGAAGATTGACGCGGTCGCATGCTTTGACACACTTTAACCGTCAGTGGCGATGATCTGGGCCGATATTTCGTTCTCTTGACCGATTGGCTACGAAACGCTCAATAGAAGACGTTGAACCGGTTTTTGGTGTGCCGCAAAATAGGCGCAGTTACAGAAGCATTTGCCACAAAAGGTCCAAACCACGCATCTTAGCTTTTCTCAAGAGCAATAATTCGGATGAAAATATGTACATGTAATGTAATTTTCAAACGACCATCTATAATCTTAAAAGGATGCCTCGCTAGTAGCTGTCTAATATTAATTATAATTAGCTCAGGCCAGCCCTCAAAAGTTTCATAATGTCTGCTGAATCGAAGTCTGCTTCGCTAATCGATTAACACAATTATATGTTTTACGGCTACATGTTTTGATCGCTAGACCGAAGAGCTGCTCTAATACCTATTTTAAAGCAGTCAATCTTCAAGTCATGACCAGATATGTCTCCACTATAGCTATGTCAGACAAATTCCAGAGCTAAGAAACAAGTTAGTGCCATAATTTTCCTATTCCCCAATAACCACACAAAAGACTTCAGAAACGAACTTGATTCATAATTTAGGCAACCAATTAAAGAAATACACAAAATTTATGATCAGAACACAACACCACTCTACCTTTTTGGCTACTTCCTACTCACATACAAACATACACACATTTAGCTACCTACTACCAACTTTTTACAACACTTTATGCTACTTAATTTCCATAACCAATTGCTACTTTGCTTCCTTATACATACACACACACACTTTACACTTCCTTTTAGCAATGTGCCTTCTTAGCAATTATTGTCGACATAAAGGGCACTTGTACTCGTAATTCGCCACATTTAGGTGACTGGAAATGGTTTTAAGGCCGCAGAGCATATGTATCTGCTACATTCTGTGAATACATGAATGAAGTGTTAACTCGTTAACACTACACGAGCATAAATTACAATTTTTAATTACATTTTGCCGCTATTAAACTTGGCCAATATTTATTTGCCTTTTGGCTGGTTTTGTGCACGCGACACTTTGTGCTTTGTGCTCAGTGCTATGCATTACCCCTTATACATACATACACATGCATACGAGTAGTATAGAGTGTAGTACCCAATACTACAATGTTGAATTTAATGTTTGCTGACAAAATAACACTTTCAGCAAATTTGTTGCATGCACAACAACAAAACCAACACATATACAAGTAACACCAACAACGATGACAGTGCTAGCCCATGCAACGCGTCACTTGGTCAATTGGCTAAAGTGTCACCCCGTTGCGCTCGAACGTTTGTAACGCTTGTATGCTTGCATGCTTTTGTGTGCAGCATTTTGATGTACGAGTGGTACGATTTCTAGCACCATTGCAGACTTGCGCTGTGGCGAGCGAGTACTTTTTTGCATTCAAGCATCTTTGCAACGCATCCTCTTCGCTGCAGTTGGGAGGATGATTTGGCTTTTGCGTCGCGACGCTAATTAAAAAACACTCATTTCATAACGATGTGCATTAATTATGACGTTTACGAGTGTTGGTCCATTCACACTCTGGTGCAATCAGTGTTTAGCCAAGGTGCTTATGACATTTGCTTTTCAGTTTAAACATACATATGTATGTATATGAGCATATGTGTTTGACTCTCTCTCTCTTGTCTGGCAGCTGCTAATTGCATCATAAAATTCTAAGGTGACAAAATCTATTTAGATGTTAAAAGAAATTTTTTATATGGTGAAAATGTGTACACAAGGGAATACTTACTTGCAACATTGTATGGGCAAAATCACATAAATGTAAGATTCTTCATATAATGGCTAAACACAACTTTTAACCGGATGAAAACCGGATATCTTTCAACTCACCACAATCTTTCAAAACACAAAAGTCTTTCCTATGACAATTGTCAATTCTGGAAACAATTTTGAAAACTGTTTTGTGTCTTCCTTAAGATTTTTTGAAGGGTCTGCTAACGAGGAGGTTCTAACGTTTTTTGTTTATCTTTTAGCAATAAATTTCCTAAATATCAAAAAAAAACAAAAAATAACATACATATATATATGTACGTCTTTTTTTTAATCAATAAAAATTAAAGAAATTAAATAAAAAAATGTTATAAAATAAGTTTATAAAATTAAATGAATTCGAACATATTTCGTTTTAAAACATTTAAATCTAAAAATTAAAAGAAAATTTAATTCCAAAAGGCAAAATAAATTAAAATAAAAAACAAGATTTTTAAAAAAAATATTTTTTTTAAAGATTTTCTATAAATTGAACTTAACAAGTTTTAAAATTACTTGCAATTCAAAAAAGTGAAATAACTTTCTAAAAATTAAATGAAATTTACAAAAATATTTTTTCTGGTTAAAACAATAAAATCTATAAAATAAGTGGAAATCAAAGTTAAAAGAGAAATTTATTAAACAAAAGAAAAAAATAAAATAAGTTCCCGCAAATTAAATGAAATTAAAAAAATATATATTTTTCTTTAACAAAATAAAATCTTAACCTTAAAGAAAAATTAATTCAAGAAATAAAAAAATATAATTCTCTGCAATTTAAATGAAAAAAAAGTATTCTTATAAAAATTAAATTAAAAATTAAATATTTAATTACAAAAGTAAAATTAATTACAAAACAAAAAGGATAATCTAAAATTAAAAGCCTACTGAAAGAAGTCTGATGAGGAAATGTGGTGATTTCCGAAATAGCTATCACTTCTACCATTTTTTCAAATTATTGTTGCTTTTCCAAAAATGGCCTCGAGCTCAATAAAAATTGTTGAATAAAATTGTTATAAGGCCAAAAAAAAATAAGGAAAACAAATAAAATTAAAAAATTAAATTAAATTAAAAAGGGAGAAAAAATATTTAAAAATAGGAGAAAAAAATCAAATAATTTCCTAAAGCTTAAATGAAAAAACAAATACATTAAATGAAAAAAAAGTTTTGAAAACAAACAAGAAAAAAAGTTTTTTAAGAACTTTAAAATCCTTAAACTTATGAAAACAAGAAAAAAAGTTTCTTAAATTGAATTAAATTAAAAAATATATATATTTTTCGAAATATTATGGGGAGAAATAAGACACTTGAAAGACATATCAGAGGAAGTACTGGCACACAATAGTTTTGGTGCAAAACGCATTCGTAATGATAGATCTGTGGAATTTGAGCACCCGTATAGTGCTAGTGCTGTCGAAAAATCTTTCAATAATGATTGGGCGGAAAAAAAAGCAAGGTACCAAGGACTTCAAACTAGAGATCACAGTTATCAACACAGCCATAACCTCATTAGACACGATAAAATGAACCATCAGGAACATTTTCTAGAGAATCTTCTATCCCCCTAAACGTTGGAATGCACCTAACCACTCTGGATAAGCCGAATAGATCCGCGAATCAAGTCCACTACCCACCTCGTCCAGACATAGTTGCTACGTCAATCTTTGAAGAGTGTTCAAGAATTTCTTTACTATATTAAATAATTTTGAATTTCGTTCCCTCTTCTTAATATTTGTGCGGACAATTAGTTGCTAAACTCAAAAATATTCCTAACAAATGGTTGGCGTTGTTATTTAATCTAGCTACAACTAACTTTGTAGTTAGCAAAATGAATTACATGCGCGCACAGATAATTTGATAGGCGCTAATTATGTGCTACCAAACCATTAATTTAGACGCAAGAGTGGCTTTGTGTCATTTTTGAATTTTTCTAACCCTCAAACGGATCTACTGGTATACAGATCAATTCATGCTGGTAAGCAAAGTAGTGCTATATTTATTTATAAATAGAACAAAAAAATGTTTCGTATATTTTTATGCTGCAAAACCTTCAATCAAAAGCGTATCCCCTTTGGCGAGCAGTGATTTCGTGTTATTGACAATTTAATTGCAAACAAATAATAATAACGTTGCATTGTTCTTGCGCTGCCATGCTGCTATGCGCTTGAACAATAAAATTAAAAGCAAATAAATCAAAAGTAGAAAATTGGAAAAAAAATAAAAAAAAGAAGTGAAATAAGCTACAATTATGTATATTCACGGTCAACGATTGACAATTCTATTGTTATGCACTACGATACAAATAAGTGTTGCATTGTGGGTAGAAACTTCTACGTTTAAAATAATAGGAGGTTATCGATGCAATTGATAAATGCAGTTTTAAGCCTAGTACTTTCATAAAAAAATAAAGTACTTTTTGAAGAGGAAAAAAATTAATACAAACCTTCCTACTTAATTTTTTAATTGATGTTACTTACTTTTAATTTGACTAATTTATTTTTTTATGATTTTATGAGATAAAATAAGTTCCGGTAAAAATTAAAAAAAATCAAATTAAGAAGCATGCCTTTAATCAAAGAATGCCATGGAGATATCAGCAAGAATCTTCGGTTACATTTTTCTATTGAAAAGGGTACTTGCATTTTATTATTTATGACACTGCAAACTATCATATCAGTCATGCTTGTAATTGTGTCTGCAACTTCAATACTGCATAAATATCTATTGGACTTTTTTTCACCGCTTCACCATCTAGTACTTATGTACAGCAGCAAACGCTTATCGCAAATTATAATGTGGTGCAGTCACAACGGCCACGATCAACAGCCAACCAACGTACATATGAATATTCACTGTGTTGTTGTAATATTGAATTGACGTGCCGCCAAGCAATTGTTGTTTTGATTTAAATGGCGCTAACCTGGTTTATTGCAGTACTTCGATTATTGCTTATTGGGCCCGCAGCTGAGCGCGCTGCAGCTGTAACTACAATATATTTTCACCTCTTTCGCGACTATTTGCAGATTTTTTTGTATTTTTTTTTTTTTTTGTAGAGGGGTAACTATAGTATTTCTTAGCTGCTGGTAGCATGTTGAACAGAGCACATGTTCGACACTATTGTTGTGGCACTTACTGAATAAATTTATGAATTATGATTTGCTAGGCATTTGCTTGCATTGTCTATAGTTAAAAATTTGTATGTAGGCGCTTGATATTTGCATATGTAGTTAGTTGGTTGTGTAAGTGTAAGTATATGTGATTGTAAGTCATGACGTTTCACGCGTCTGAAAAACAAACGTCACGTTTAAGTCATTTCAACTAAAAATCAATGCAAAATCGCTGCCGCTTAGAACTTTTCTGAGTGGATACCGAGCGGTAAACCGGAGAGAACAACGCAAAAGCAAAATTCTTTGTAAGCGAAGTGCACAGCATGACACTTTTGTAATGCCGTTATGTACATACATATGCACATACATATGTGATGCGTGGCATGAAATCGTTTGTGGCATATTAAACATGCAACAATCAAATATAATTAAATGCTTAATTTCTTAATAAGCCCCTGGCTGCTGGCTGACAGGCTCAATTCACTAGCAATACCATGGCTTGCTACTCACCCAACGTTTGACACCATCAGCGGGTCGCTAGTGAACCATGAAATGACAGTGACAGTTATGAAATCGAAACGATTATAACACAGTAATATTTTCCTTTTCGATTTAGCCCCTTTTTGTTTTGATTGGTTGTCGTGCAAATGTGCCAACTATCGATTAGCAGCGATCGCTTACATAATTTGTTGTAATTTTCACACTGCAAATTTATGCATAACTCCGATCGACCGTTCACCTTTCATTCACATCAGCACATGAAAATGTCACTTGGCAAATTTTGTAGGCTCCCTTTTTTATTTATTTATTTTTTTTTTCTTTTTTTTTGTGGGTTGAGTTCAGCAACAGCAACTAATATTGAATGCATGGCAGCGTTGAAATATTTTGAATAGAAAAATGGAAATTCCGCTTGCAAATATTGTAATTGCGACCTGTTGCCGAGGTGAATCGCGGCCGAGCACAGCAGCGGCCAACCCCCGCACGCTCCGCATTTTTCATTCCACGCTATGCTTATGCAACACATGCCACAACAGCCGTTGATGTTAAGCAGTTTAGTTGTGCCGTCGGCTGCACATCAACCATTCATGTCTACACAAAAACAACCACAATACTACCTGCAACTACCACAGCACACATCCTTGTCTTACACGAACGGCCACCACCACCACCACCACCACCAATGGACCCGAATCGTTTTAACGAATAAACGAAAGTGAAATTTCATGGAAAAAAGTGTTACAGTCCAAATTTGTTTTGCATTATTTATGTATGTATGTATGTCATCGCCTAGCATGCAGCAGCAACAAAGTTTCACTTGAGGGCATTATGCACGTAAATAGTAGTTGCACCAGCGTTGGCAGCAGGAGCAGCACCCACATTGGCCTCCACCGGCGCAAGCGTTCGCCAGCATTTAGCAACGGCAGCAACAAGCATGCAACTAACATAACTACATTTCGGCCTCATCGTCATCGTTGTTGTCGTCGTCGTCGTCGTCAGCGAAAAACAATTGCAATCATAGCGAATTGATCGCAGATGGAGTTCAAAGTGCACATAGACAAAATATTCTGTAGTAACAGCTGGGGCATTGTGAACGGCTGTGACCGCTGCAAGGGAAACTATCCTTGCAGAGAAGTGTTCGCAGTTATTATAAGTAGTGGAGTTTAGGGTAAGGTTTAGGGTTTAATAAGCTAACCATTCCAATTGTACAATCATAAATAGAATGGATTATACTATATAGTTAGGTAAGTATAGATGGGTTTGATTGGTTGAATGCCGTATTCCCATGGATTTTTAAGAATACGATGTGTCTTGGAATGAGTCTCCATCATCCCTTGTCACATTTGATTTGGAGAAAACCGGCATTGTGCAATTGCTTAATCGGGACCTAAAATACCATTAGCGCGTTTTAATTTCAATTTCAATTTATTTCAATTTATTTGATGGCGATTTTGATGTTACATAACTTGTTAGGGGAAATGAGTTGTTACGTATGCGCATTTCAACTTGCTGAATCAAATCGTATTGATTCCCTGATTAATTAACGGATTTTTCTCCCAAGAGATACTCTACTAGTATTACTATGTGCATTCCTAAAGCTTTGTATCTGATAGCAACAAGTTCAGAATATTTACTTTGGAAATAGTAGACACCTTCTACTAGCAGAAAGTTGCAGCAAGTTTTAGTATAGATAATTTCTATTCTTTATGCATACTTGCCAAAGAGTTTCTGTCTATTACACTGTGCCACAGACAATTTTGCACACACAAAAAACCACATAGATATTCGTGAAATTCGGGGCAAAAAGTAGGTGAAACTACCTTTTTAGTTTTTCTCTTTGACGTCAGGATTTTTCCGAAAGGAACTTCGAAATTTTAGAGATATTTGGCTGGATGCATAAGAACTAAATGCCAAATGCTTTTTTTTCAGACCTTTTACTTAATTTGTTCAAATAAATTCAAGTGAAAAGTATGAAATTTTTAGGAAAAACAATTGCTTAGTTTTCTTGCAAACGGCCCATTATCTAAAACAAAACAAAAAATATTTAAAAAACTCAGCTAAATGTAGAATAACCATATGGGTATCATGTAAAAGAGAAAATTCTGTATGATTAAAAAAGTTTATTTTTTTGTGCATAAGCAGCGATAGGTACTCAAGAAGTCCTTTTATCCTTGAGTATCATTGAAATTTTTCAATATGTATTTTTGCAATTTGAACATTCTTAAAAATCCTGACGTCACACAGTGTTTCGACTATATGGAGGCAGGTGGAAAGGATAGTTAACGTGCACCGACTTCGCTAAAACTACACATGTTCTCTAATTTTACTTAGAAATCGGAAATTACGAAATTTGATAAAGATGGAATAAATGCCACGCCCTCCACTTTTGTGGGCAAACATGTTAAATTTCACCCGATTTCGATCAAATTTAGCTTGTATTCTAACTTTTATTAGAAATCTCTAAACAACAACTCGCAAAAAATGTGGTCCCAGTAATAAAATTTGGTGGTATTTTGGTAATTTTTTTTTCTTGCTTCCCACTCTCTGAAAATCAAAAATTATATATATTTTCAAAGTCACGCGAAAAGATCCGATTATATATTCGAAAACTACATAAAATTCTCTAAAACATGAGTATATTTTCAACATCTGACGAACCGGTATCCACACTTTTTTTATCAACTGTCACCATGACTTTTTTTCATATAGCCGAAATACTGTGCGTCAGAGAGAAAAACTAAAACCGCAGTTTCACCTTATCGGGCCCATAGTTTCGTGAGTATATTGATTGTCTCGTGTATTTTATTTTGTTTTAGGTTTTATCGCTAGGTGTTTTACAAATTCGGGGTATTTGTCCTATCATTCGAATGCCAAAGTCTCCTTGATATCTTGCATATTTAAAACCTGTTTCTGGACAATCCAAGAATATTTATTTTTATCTCCTTTTTGGCTATCTAAGCAATTCCCAAGTTTCCAAAATACCTACTGCTGTCCATCTCTGACATATTGTTGTTGTTTCATCGCCCACTCGGTTACGTCTACATTTTCTTCTGCATGAGAGTCGTGGCTGTGCAATATCGGATGTCATAAGTGAAATTTAATAAGAAAGTTTATATCTAGGCTAAATAAATTAGTTAAATTAAGTCATACTAAGGGAATAACGAAATTGTGCTGCTATCCTGTCAATACAAAAATAGGCATGCAGTAGGTTTCGCGCAGACTAAGTTAAAAGACGTTTACCTTTTTAGACGTTATTCTTTTCCTACCATTACCGTAGGAAGAGTGTAAAGGGTAAATTTTCGAATAGCAGAAGCTCGGTAATGTAGTGAGAGATACAAGCCATAATGAAGTAGTAACGAAAACTTCTACAACTTATCGCGAAAATCCAACTTCCGGTAAATGGGTGAATGAGGAAAACGTCGAGACACAGCGAAAATGTCACTAAGCTAGAGGTAAAGACATACGAACAAAGATAGACCGCTTTCACTCAGAGGAGGACCACATTACTTTCGATCTGCAAATATTTATACTCCGAAAAGGGCCATAACAATTGGCAATAGGTCTAGACTCATGGAATCCCGCGTAAAAACAGTAATATCTTTCAATATTTTACGAGGTCCTTGAAATCTTAGCTTCGCATTTTTTAACACATAATAAATAATAGCAATAATTTTCTTTTACATATTCTTTCCTTTTTAATTTCCTGCTTGGTATTATTAACCAATAAGCAAGTCAGCAGCAGTATCAACATAGCGACAAAATAGTAGCAATGATAGTTGCTGATGAAAGGAAATTGCCACCACTAAATCGTTTTCAGCTACAGTTGTAAGTATTTATTTGAAAACCGCAATATTGCGAAAACTATCGGTAATAAATATATTTAGAAAAAAACAGCACCGTTTACATTCTAATCCTCTATTTGGTAGTACACTTTTGCTTCATTACTCATTCACGGCCTTCCTATAAGTATAGTGAATGTTGATAATAATGATGTATATATGGTGTATCATACCATATTTCAAGGCATACCGTATTTTATAGCGTGCCATATTTTATAGCATACCATATTTTATAGCATACTCTATTTCTCAGAATATCCAAGCCTGCTATGGAAGCGACTTAAACTTATCGCGTCATTTTTCTTCATCAGTTTGGCAGAGATAGCAAAGGTGACTCTAAAACCTACTCGTACATCAAGTGGTCCAGCAGGTCAAACCTAGCTTTCCTTATATCAACGATTGGAGCTAAAAAGATATTATGTTCAAAAATACATATATTTGGTATTCGCGAGATATCTAACTATAACTCAATAGAGTAGCATAAACATCGCACTTTAGTTACATTAGGAACGCTTATGACCGAAATTTCAGCGAGTAGTAGAGCTACTGTAATCAATAGCTATAATAAGCAGTTATATTTAATCTGGCTAAGATAAAATAGAAGCAAACTGCAGTCAGTTATTCACAACTAATTAAAAAAAAAAATTAAAAATAAAAAAATAGGTAACTAATACAAATATCAATAGTACCACTATGCATATAAAGTTTATTTAATCAACAAATTCAGGTACGTAAATAAAATAATCCGACAGCTGCCGATCGACTTTATTGCTCGCCGTGGAAGAGAACAAAACTCAATAAGTGCTACTAACAAGCCCTACCCTTACCACATAAGGCGTTGATTTACTATAGTCACAGGTCAATGATAATTAGTTTACAACAGGTTAATTGCGATGCAATAAATTTTCGTTTAAACAATCAAAAGCAATAAAATGATAAATATACCATGTACTAGTAATTGCAGCATAATCACATTGTCATGAACTCGATTAACATTCCTGCGACAAGGTTTGCAAGCCAGCCAATAGGAGTGCGAAAAAAAATGTATTAATGAAAAGTAACTGCGAAACAAAAAAATACATATATCGAAGCAACAATGTTTGCAAATATAGCCCTCCATGCAACAATAAATATTAATAAATTTAATTTATTATGTGTGTAAAATGTCACATGAACAATGCGACATGCAAAAACGAACAAAACCGACATTAAAATGCTGAAAAAAATGCTTAAGGCGAAATGGATAACTGCAGTGCAATATTGTTGCTAAATATATGCAACAATGGCAATAGAAAAATGTCAACCGCTTTGACATATGCAGCAACTTCGGCACAAAAAAAAAACAAAAAACTACCACCTATGCACCCACCCAATGCAGCCTTAAATGGGCAAACGCTTAACGGCAGCGTCACTTTTATATGCATATGAACCCATGTCAGCATAGCTGTGTATGTAAGTTGGTGTGCATACGCATACATATGTCAGTGTGTCGCAATGCCGAAGGCGTGACCGAAAACTAATTGATAAGATCAATAGCTGCGACACAAATCAACAACTGCGAATTCGAAAATTGAATGACAAATGTAACAGAAGTGACAAAAGCTGTGAATTTTATCGCTCAATTGGTGTTGCACAGCGGTTGCACCAAAAGAACCAACACAACGGCTGCAAAAAAGGGCAGATCATTAATGCCTAAAAAAAAAACTAAAAAAAAACAATTTTTTTTAAATCAAAGCGAGTGTGAAGTTGCGCTATCGCACAATGCAAATATGCTGCCATATAGCGTAATCTGTGGCATCAAATCAAAAGTAAATACAGCCTCAAACGATTGCGCAACCAAAAAAAAAATAAAATTTTTAATATGGCAATTATGCATCTAATTGAACGTGGGAAAACTAACTGCAAAAACAATCGTGGCAATCAAAGTTACAGTAGCTGCAGAGCGGCAGCAGGCAAGCGCGTTCACTCAGCTGGGAGCAACATCTTGACGAGAAAACGTCAACAGCACTGGCGACGTGCTGCCTAAGAACAATCAACAGCCTGTCAAAAGCCAATAATAGTCAGCACAAAATCAGCATCAATTGCGGTTAGAACGAAAAGTTGTGCAATCGAGAATGGAACGAGTGTGAGTGTGACTCATCTGACAGCAATGTGCGAATGCTGTATTTGCATACGAAAATTGGTAACAATGGCACGAATACAAAACCAGCGACCAAGTTGCATCCAGAGTCAACAAGATTAACCTACATTTATTCTGAGTGTTTTATATTCAAACGAATGAAATATGTATTTCTAAGAGTTCTCTGCAGTTACACTGCATCCCGGTTGAATGGTTTATGTGTAGTGAGTATAAAAACAACAATAAGCAATCATATCTTAACGCAAAAAAAGNGGTTAATGTCATTTATTTTGTTTAAAAAAGGGCTTGCCTAGAAAACTCATTCTAGTCCTACCCTGTCATGAGCAATTAATGCTGTACTGATCTCTGTGAACTGATTTGATAAGCTACAGCTACAACAAGAAGTCTAGCACTTCAATACTAGTCTTGCAGCCCGGTATTCCTGCTAAGGATCTATGGTTCTGTGAATAAGTGGAGACAACCCTTTCCTGTCCAATTTGATTACAACTAAAGTCCGCTCTGGCGCTGTATATGGCCCACGAACTTCTATGGACCTTGCAGAATTGTAAGTTTTAAAAATTTTCATAGCTAAGATATGCAACTCCAGATGAAAGAACCTCCTCTGGCGCTGAGACGTCCAGGCCCGTGCCCATATTAATGCGCCGTTGTGCTTACTTATTAACTAAACACTCAACCTACCCTCTTCATTGTTTAAATAGGCACTCGGTGATGTTTACAGAGTCAGGTGCCTTAGGCAAATATTTGACAGCGAAGAATTCTTACTGAGAAAATGAGTTGGCCTGGGCCATACTACGGAAGTAAAACTTCCTTCGATTACTTTCTAATTTTTTTCATACTGCAAAAATGTGTATAAACCTTAAATTTAGGTTCAGTCTCAATATTAATATGCGTCCTCGCATTCGTCTTCGTACTCCATTTCCTATTCGTCTTCGTCCTCGTTTTTGTCATGTTATTCGTATTCGTGTTTGTCTTTTTATTTGTCTACGTATTCGCCTTTGTATTTACGTTATCGAATTTGCCTTCATCTTCGTTTTTGTCGTCGGATATATTTACTTATTCGTATTCCAATTTGTCTAGTCTTCATGTTCGTGTCCTTATTTATAATAATTTTTTCCTCGTATTCGCCTTCGCCTTCTTTTTGTCAGCACCTTCGTAATTTTATTTACATTCGTCTACGTACTCATGTTCGCATTCTTATTCGTATTCGCCTTCGTCTTTGTCTTCGCATTCCGCATTCCGTGTTGGCCTTCGTCGTTGTTTTCGTATTATTCCTAGCGTTCATATTCTTTGCTTGTGTATTCTTACTCCCCTTCGAATTCGTTTGGTCTTCGTATTCGTGTTCTTCTTCGTCCTTTTACCAACATGATGTTAGAAAAAAAAAAATTGCACGAACTTTTTAAGTGACCGTGTACAGCTCGTAGATCTGGCCGAATAGTTAACGAAACTGTTTTCAAAACTTTTCTAACACCCTCAAATTCTTATCTTATTCTTAAAAATCCACTTTTGGATGACTTTCGGCACTAAACAATTTTTAGATCGGTTATTTTTTAACCAATTTTAAGTTTTTTTATGGCTTTAAAAAAAGGAATATTTGTATTTTTTAAATAGATAATAAGTTTTGTGAGCGCATTCTAAATATGCGGAAAAATTTTTGGAATAAATTTAAATTTACAACAACTTTTACTATTTTCCCCACTTCTACAACATTTTTTGCCGAAATTCCGAGCAAAAAAGAAATATGAACTTACGACATCTTTTGCAGAGACAAATTCAAAATTTTCCATACGAACTACTGAAGCCTCAAAGTGCATCAAATTCAATTGTAATTTTGGGAAAAAGTTTTAGGAAATTCATATCTTCCAAAATGCCACCTCGATTTTATGTTCAGACGCAGAGTAAAGTTTACTGTATACTAGTTCTCAATATGTTATCTGGGGTACAATAAGCTGAATGGCTAGCTTACGTCTTGCTTTTGAATGAGGTAAATGGTGCGGACATTTTCAGGCTACCACCTAAGGTAGCAAAAACGCTGCTTACCGCTTTATTAATGTGGTTGGAGGCGTTTAATCTGGAATTAACAACAAAGCCAAAGCCTGGATTATTGGAAATACCAAGTGAAGGCCCTTCACCACTCAGTCTTTCCATCGCAGTGGGGGCCTGCCTCTTGCTCTGCTACAACCAGCTTTTTTCGAGTTGTCCACTTTCACAACTGGATTTCGCTGCACAATGCCCATGTTGTTGTGAAGCTCATCATTCCATCGCCTACCCTACTTTTAGCTTGAGCTTTTCCTTTTCTTGGTTACCTAAATAGTATAAAAAATTCAATGCAGTCCACGACGAAACAAAAAATCATTTATATTTTCTGTCAGTACACCCATCTACCTCGACATTTTTGTAAGGCCACTTCAGTTTTTCAATTTCGAAAGATCCAGCGAAATATATTTTTTTCACTGAGTTGCTCTTTAATCCGTGCCTTTTTCGAAAACGACTTTGCAAATGCCAGCACCGTCATCGGCGGACCCCGTAAATTCATGATAGCCGTCATTTTTGACAAAATTAAACGATATGGATGCGGTCGATATACAGCTCCAGCAGAGGCCTCGCAGATATGACGTGAATTGCTAACCCATATCGGAAGATTTTTCGCTGCTCGACTATATTTTGTAAGGTTTTCTGAATTCGTAGATCTATGCCAATAAGCCCTAATCGAGCGACATACTAGAAATGAGCATAACCCATGGCATTGTTCACATTGAGTCAGATCTATCGAGCAGGGGTATTACAAACTTCTCCACTCGGATCCATGCTATCGTAAGAGATATCAACGGTTCCTCACAAAAAAAAAAACGTCGTTTGTACTTCGCACACAACTTACTACCTTAAGTTCAAGATATGAACTTCCAAATTTTCAAACTCCGGCGCCACCTACCGGGCACATGCTTGAACTTATACAGATGGCTCCGTGAGCAACAGAAACAAAATTTTAGAATAAATCTTCGTAGGAGAAGAAGTTCGTGCACATGCAAACCTCTCTCAAGGAAATCATAAAACTCTTGCGTAAAACTTTACGAGTGCTAAAGCCGTATTTATTAATTGTAAACAAATTACATTGGCAAATCACTGTGAAAAATTAAGTTGGGAGTTCAATGCAATTAAAATAGCAATAAAGGCGATTTAGCACAATAATGCGCAGGCGTCTCTCACATTAACTTCCCAAAAAAAGCGATTCCGAATTAAATAAGTAAAATTAAAAGCAAATTGAAAAACTACACCTCCATTGCGCAAACGAGTTCACACGCTGCAGTCATATTGTCCATCGCCTTTCGAGCCACGTTCAATGTAACAAACGGATGTGCGACAGCATTGAAGGCAAACGTTTGACAGCAGCCAAGAAAAACCAGCAAGCGGAAGTTCTAAATGTTGCTACTGCAAAGCAGCAAGAAAACAAAAAACCAAAAAAAAAGCATAACTGCACTCAAACAACAGCTATCATAATTGTTGTTTAAACAAACAAATACATGCTTCGGCAACGGCAGGGGCGACAAGCAAGGAAGAAGAAGCAGCTGCGGCAGCAAACTAAAACAATTACCAACACCTCATCAGCGCATTTAACGAATCAACTGCGTTTTTATAGCATTGCACTCGGTTACTGTGAGGCAACTAATAGCTACAATAACATAAGCAACAACAACAATACATAGTATGGCAATCGTATGAGATTAGTTGGCGGAAAAACAATTGTGCGCCTGCGCATTAAAAATCAAGAAAAAAAAATCTTAAGTAAATGTTCGATATGAGAATGGAGATCGCTTGTGCAACTGATGACTCGAGCTAAAGTAAAAGCAAAACAAGCACAAAAACAACAAACGATAGCAACAAAAACAGCCATTAGCTTCACTGCAACTGCGCTATGTTTTTTTTTTGGCACAGCAGTAGGCGCAAGGAGCGTCCAACTTTAGTGGCAGACTTCAAATATATCGTTGTTGCTGTTGTTGCTAAAACTCTGCTGTCTTTGTTGTTGTTGTAGTTGTTGCCACTGACGCTCGTCTTTTGCGCACGCTGATAGCCAAACAAGGCAAATGAAAATTGATGGAAAACACACGCGTGGGATGTCCTCCTCCGCCTGCTGCACATTTATATACCGCAAACACACACACACACACACACACATACACACTTTCGTATTAACAAACAAAATTTACACATGTGAACACAGCTACTCGACTCGTATCTTTGGTAATGCTTTGTTACTGTTAGTTTTGTTGTTGCTGCTGCTGCAGCAGCTTTACAGTTGTCTTGCGCCGCCTGCCAGTTTTGCTATTTGGGCTGCCTATTGCACGCTCCTTAAAGTGTTGCTGTGAGAAATTACAGAAGTCACATTTGACGCTTTGAACTGCAACAACCACATACGACATTACAACAACACCTACTTTTGGTTATATTGATGTCTTTCAGACAGCTGCCAACGGCATTTTGCATGTACTATTTCGCAAACTTATTTGCTTTAAATTGGATATGTTTTTTGGGTATTGGCATACCCAAGTTGCATAAGATTTTTGTATTGAATGTGTGTACTACATGTATGTACATATGTTTGTATGTATTGTGGAATTGGCGACCTGAAGGTTAGGCAGAGTTTGTAGCTCGGAAGTGACACATGCATTATTTTTTCTTAGCAGACGCTTAGTACTCTGATCTAAAGTCTTCAGGTATATTAGAGTTGCAAAAGTACTTTCAAACTAAATACTTTAAGGTTTAGGAAAAACTTAAGCATCTAACTCCTTACCTTCCATATACCATACCTCAACTTATCTCACCTAAACTCAACTCACCTTACCTAAACATAGCATACCTCACCTATACTCAACTCTCCTTACCTAACCTCACTTGAACTCACCTCATCTCAGCTCAGCGAAGCAAATCACAGAATAATTTTATTTCTCAAAATGGTGACATAGTCACGAATATCCACAAGTGGTCCCGAGAATCTTAAATCTAGAATCTCTAAGCAGTCCAGAAAATCTCGAAATAGTTCCGAAACTCCGGAAATAATACGAAATTTTCGAAATAGTCCCAAGAATACCAAAAATCCTGATATAGTTCCGAAAACTTTTATATAGTCCCGAAAATACCAATATAGGAGTTAGCCCCGAGAATCTCGAAAATCCCGAGAAATTTCCAAAAATCTCTAAATATTCGCGAGAATACCGAAAATCCCGAAAAGGTCCTGGGAGTCTCTAAGATACTAATAATTTCGAAATTGTCCCCAAATTCTCAAAATAATCTTGAAAATCTCGTCTACTTAGTTGCAAAAAATTCTGGATCTCGAAATCCTTATTTTTACATCGAGTAAATGGCAAATATTTAGTTTGTAATCAAGTACTTTTTTATCCAGTATTCAGTGAAGCCACAGTGTCAAAGTACTTTTGTACGCGGTGTTTTGTTGGTTGGAACTAACTAAATACTTTTATAATTAACTAATATTTTGTGCTTAGAAAATATGTAAATACTCCTATACTTGGTATTTAGTAACATTTAAAAAAATTAAGTAAATAGCACTTTGATATTCAATTTTCAATAAATTTCAAAATTTTTAATCAAAAGTAGGTTTAGAGCCCATTCAATTTTAGTACAATAAAGTGCAAGTTTAAAGCAATAACAAAATACCGTTGATTTTTAATATTTTTTTTTTACCGACTTCAAAAACAGGAGAAGGCTATCAATTCGTCGGAATATTTTTATTTTATTTTTTGTTGTTGGTGATAGGCATTCTTTTCAATATAAAAAAATATTCGAGTATATGTACTTCATATGATGAAAAATGCAAAACACTCTCAGCAAAAAAAAATTATCAAATGATTAATATACTAAAATTAAATCGGCTATAAACCTGCATACCCAAAAATTTCCTAAAAATTTTGATTACAAATTTTAAAACTTTTGTAGGAATTTATTGAATTTTCTTGAATTTCCGCAAGTTAGGCACAAAATTTGAAGCTTTGATTTAGATGGCTTACATTAATGAACTACGAATGAACTACATTTGTATTAAAAAAAAAATTATAAAAGTTCAAAAAATCTGATATACTTGGTAATGTAAACATCTGAGTACTGTTTCTAATAGATTGGCGGGGTACTGTAATGACATTAAATCAAATTAAAAAAAAAGGAACAGTCCAGCGCCTTCGTCTTAGTCTGCAGGCTGTATCGGAGATACACCCGCTAAATTTAAACGTAGAATACGTGGTATGGTTAAGAGCATATCCAAGTCAAAAACGAAAGCACAAACTAAGAAAAAAATATCGATAACAAAAGCGATAATAAAATCGATAACAAAATCGATAAAAATATTAATAACAAAATCGTTAACTAAATCGATTACAAAATCGATAAAAAATCGATTACAAAATCTATCGAAAAATCGATTACAAAATCGATAACAAAATCGATTCCAAAGTCAATAACAAAATTGATAACAAAATCTATCAAAAAATCCATTACAAAATCGGTAATAAATTCGATAAAAAAATCGGTAAAACTATCGATAACAAAAGCGATGGCAATATCGATAGCAAAATTGGTAAAAAAAACCGATAAAAATACCGACAACAAAAGCGATAACAATATC
>NW_016164223.1:0-32657 GCF_001687245.7 Rhagoletis zephyria | reverse complement strand
TTCGTAACTATTATTTAGTACGCGCCTCCAGTGGCTTCTAGAAAAAAAAAATTGTTCGCAAAAGTACTTCAACAAATTGGACCATAAGGCAGTTTTCTAGTAAAAACTTGACATCAGCGCCACCTGGCGAGCAGATGTTTTTCAAAAAATGTTTCCTTTGCAGAAGACGAACACAACAAAAAGACACACCTCAATTCGGAATACATTCTCGAGTTATGCGAGGTCTTACCTATGCAACTTTGTTGTATATGCTGAGAAGAAGAAGAGTATATATATCATTAATTTCAATGGAAAGAAAGCTCTTGTACGAACACATAAATATGTAGGTTAATTTTGAATAAGTCTCTGAGTTGGGCAGATAGAACCATTTGTACGATAGCTAAACTTTTAAATTCAGTGAATTATTCATTACTCTTCCTTACAAAATGCATATTACTCGTATAAAAAAAAAATATCTTTGACAGCACCCCTCACCCAAAATCAACATTGGTTATAACTAAATTGAAAGCAAATAAATAAATGCCACTGGCCTCTACTACTCCACATAAAATAAGCTTCTTACAGCCAGCTCATACATACATACATACATAGAATGTAATTGCTTGAATTCCTATTGCTTATCCACAACTCTCGCCCCATAAATACGTATACATAGGTATTTGCAGATTTAGTTAGGCTACTAACAAGCATCAATAATAAATGAGAAGCACGCAATAAATTTTTGAGGTAAATTTCGTGACCTGACAACAAAAGTGAAATGTTGCTGCCAACCAAACAAACAAAAAAAAAATTAAGAAATTGACGCAAGATGGTGGAACAACTTTTTGGTTTCCCTTACCACCGTTAAGCGCATAGTATGTATGTATGTAATTTTCACATTATTTTAGCTATTTTTGTAAGAATGAAATATTTCCACGCGGCAGTGCGTGTTTGGGTAAGACTTGAGGGCAAAAAGCGCGAATTGCAAGAATACTTAAATGCGAACAAGTTTTAAAATTATTTTAAATCGCCTAAAAGCATGCTACAATAAACAAAATTTACAATTAAACACAAACACGAATAGCCGATAATAAAAAGCTGCGCTTCGGGCTATTCCACAGGATACTGTAGGCAGGCAGAGCGGGGGTAGCAGGCGTTTGTGGCCTTCGCGGCTCATATTTTACTACATTTCACTCTCTGCAAGTATTACGTAAAAACTACGCTGCGGATGTACGATTTATATGCAATGCGAGTACATATTTCGCGGGGAAACTGAACGGTGGTAAGGCATTGGCATGACAGCCAAGTGAAAAGGGAATTTTCGAGGTTGCAAGCATTGGGTTTGAATTTTAAGTGCTACTTTATTGCTTATTTTCTTCGTACTTTTCTTCTACATATTCCCATGATATTTATTGCATTTTATTGTTGTTTATCGATGCTGCTGCTGTTTTATTTTTGCATGCCAAAATCGAATATCGAAAATCAGCTAAAAAAGCAGAAGCTTCACTTTTGCTCAAGATTTTCATCAAGAAGACACGTGACCTTTTGTGCGCGCACACACACACTTACACTTATGTAAGTATATATTTATAATTCTATATTTTACACAAATTCCGATTTGCATTTGCTCTCCATTTTCCTTTCTTTGTACTTAAATTACGTGCAGTGTTGCCAGAACTTTTTGGTCCGACCGGCTAGATTGGCAAAAAAAAGCGGCTAAAAACGGCTAAAATGTCTTAGTGAAATTTCATATGCTTTATTTAAATAAATCGCAAGAAACGTTTAACGTTTAACGTTTTAACCCACATTGGATTTCTTTGCTTAGTTTTTATTATGTTCATTGAACTAAATATTCGCTCTACTTCTGCATTACTTATAGGCAAAACAAGAAAACTAAAAACTAGGTTGCAAAGGTCAGCGAAACGGTTTTCTTCGGCCCAAAATTTTACAGTTGAGTCTAAATTACTCCAGGTATGTAACGTTAACCGTTGCCATTGCATCTCTATGGATGTTATTTCGTCGGCAATATATTTGTGTTTTTGTTGCTGTAGTTGAACAAATACTTTTGGTTTAATTACTCTTAATGCATTTCCAACTGAAAAAAGTCAATTTTTTTTTAGTGTGGCAATATTTGTAGGGAAGCGTTGGCGTAATTCCTTTATTAAAGTGATTATAAAATAGCGACCATTTTCTCGAATTGTTTTCTCGGCTTCGTGGTCAAAAGCGTTTGTGCTTACTTTTGTTTTTAAATACTCTTCAAAACTGTGATAAAACTGAGGAAATGGAGCAAGGTATGGTTCCAACGGGGAGCATATAGGATCAAATGTGTCCGCGCTAATAACCACTAGGGAGCATAGATGCGAAAGTAAAACATTGAGTTCATTAAAAATCTTCATTGGGTCTGCATTATTGCTTTCGAACAACTGGTTTACTTTTTGCACCTGAAAATTAGGCAAATAGTAAAATCGGCTAAAAACGGCTAACTTTTTTTTACAAACCGGCTAACAAATCGGCTGCCGGCTAGATCGAATTTTCTCCGGCTAGTTGCTATCAAAACCGGCTAAATCTAGCCGGAAAACGGCTAAAATGGCAACGCTGATTACGTGCTCGAATCTACATAAATACATACATATTTATATGGCACTTGATTTGTCTGTCACAGCTGCCCTCGTCTCATCTGGACTGTCGTCTGTCACTGTTGCTTTCGCTGCTTTTGTTGTTAAAGTTGTTACATTTTTATTGCCAACACAGAGCACGCGCACATTAAATAAACTTTAGACGCGCGACTTGTCAAATGATGACACTACACACTGCTGCTATTGCGTTTCTTGCGCCCTGACCTTAAGGCCCGCTGCACGTTTTAGTACTCCAGGGCGTATAAGTGACGCAAACAATTTCGATTGCACAGACTACTGCTGCCTGCCTCCATGTACATCCATGTGCTGCTGATTTGCGTTTCGTTACAAAAGTTTTTCACGGTACTTCGTGACACACTTTTCGCCCCAATTCACCCAAATTACCAATCCCGCCTGTAATAGTTATGGCTATATTGTTCGCGCATAATGGCGGTGAAAATGAATGCAATATCTGGCGAGAGAAAGCTGGGTGGGCAGGAAATATTTATGAAAAGTGCTTAGAATTTTTCGTTGTTTTGCTACAGGGTTTTAACTGGCGATCATAACGGGAATATTAGGCGGCACATTGAAGCGCAAGAAGCAAAACTTTATACATACATAAAATGGAAAGCTGACCAAAAGCTTTTTTACGGGAAGCTTATCTGGGGTTTAAAAAATAACTCAAATAACGCAAAATGTAGTCAGCAGCTAAGCGTCAGTTTTAACCATTATCAGTATTAGTATCAGCATCACTTTGAGTATCAGTACGAGCTTTAGTATCCGTTGCAGTTACGGAATATGTATGTATCAGTATTGGCATTAGTATCATGCCGGTACGAATTATTGGTATCAGTATTAGTGCCAGCGTTAGAATCGGTCAAGGTGGTGTTCCTGGATCAGCTGATTTTGTGTATGTATTTCGCCTCGCGGCTTCTAATGTCAAAACGAAAAATTTTGTTTGAATTTCCACACACACACTTCACACTTACAGATTTTGATAGTTTATGCCACCAAAGCAAAAACAAAATGCATGTAAATTTTTGTTTTTGTACTCCTGCTATCACCTTATATCAGTTCGCCTTGGTATCAGTATTAGTTATTAGCGCTAGCATTAACATCAGCATCATTATCACTGTAAGTCAAGACTCAGTAACAGTGCTGTAACTGGTAAGTATCAGGCTGAAATTTCGGCGCAGTATTTTTTTTTTGTAAACGAAAATAAAATTTTCGTATGGGACCGAAAGAAAAAAAAAAATATTTGTATATTATATGAGTACTAGCAGATCCGGCGAACTTCGTCCCGCCCAAAATTAATTTTTGGTGTTGAAACATTTTGGTCCAACATTTTCTCTAAGAGTATGGGATTGATTTCATATATCTCCATACCATGTTCGAGTACTCTACCATGAACACTTTCAGAGATATGCAGTGTGAAAAATTCGGTTTGTATGGGAGGTGCTACGCCCCCTGCACCTGGCGGTATGAAATATACATTACATCCGATTCTCATACGTACCATATATGCACAAAAGATCGGTCAAACCGTATACGAAGAGTTCGACCATTAACACCGGAACACGAGATTTTTATATATTAGATAATGATTCAGATGAAAGTTTGTATTGAGATGATGTTTTACATTTTAATGTTGTCTAGACAAATGTTATCGCCGAGAACATTCGTATATATAAGGTTGCCAGCTATTCGAAATTAATAACCAAATATCAATTTATTACAAAATATCATAATATAGTGCAAGGTTACCACTTATTTTCGATTCTACAAAAAATAACAACTTATGTGGATATCAAATGAAAGGTATTTTTGAGAACTAAAATCCAGAAATATTTTCGATGAGGATTGCCACTATACGCAACAAAACATACATCCAAAATATATACTCTTCATCTTGGCATATATCTAAATATGGTTGCCACATAATTGTAAATGTAAAACTTTTAATTAATTTGTTATGTTAAAAAAAATAACTTTTTTGATTTATTTCCAAAATATTCTGTTTTATAAAATTCTGAGTTACAGAGTAGGATAAAGACTACGTTCGCATAACGGTCGTTTGTAACAATCTACTGGTATTAAGATAGATATAGATATACATCAATGTTGCCACACAATTTTTTTATTTTTTACCAAAATCACCGAAAAAAGTTACCAAATTCAACAAAAAATTACCAAATTAATTTTATGTGCAGAACTAATGCGCACAAACATACATAATTACGTTATTTTGGCAGTTAGGGCTCGACATGCATATTTGTACAGTTCTGCACATAAAATAAGTTTGGTAATTTTTAATAATATGTTAAAACTTGTCAAAATATGGTGCGGCTATAATTTTTTCGACTACTGTATGTAAACAAGTGACAAGAAAATATATCAAAAATTCAACGCTTGAAGGAAAGCTTTCGACTCACACATAGACAGAGTGAAGTCCCCCGCTGAATGCCGTAGCTTTTTGAACGAGAACATACATATTTTCGTAGAATTCTACTCATATATATGGTTGCCGGGTACACCGGACAATTGATGGTAATTGCAAAGCTGACGAACTGACAGGGAAAGGTAGGTTTCCACGACAGTCGGGTCTACGTAACAGGAACAACCCAGATTTATATCTGGCCAAGCTCCACTCCAGCACACTCCTCAAAATCTCTTTGGGGAATATGTATGCTGTTACAACAACAACAACCACCCAAAACCGTCCAGGAAAGGGCACGGTGAATATACTTAGCAATAGCCACTTTCAAGCAGTTTGTTAAATATCACACCAATCTAGTAGCCAAGGAACGCTGGAACAATTTTCACCTTGCGAAACTTTCAGGATTACCTGGCATTTCTATAAAAGCAAACGCTTACGGGCCACTTACTAATGTGGAATCAGAACCATGTAAGACCGAATCGAAAAAGTTACCAAATTGACAAATAAATTACCAAACTACAAAACTTGATAAATAAAGAAAAAAATTACCAAATTTGGTTAAAAATTACCAAAGCGGCAACGCTGATATACATACATATTTATATATACCAAAACGCTCATAATGAATAGAGAAATCGATAAATCTGTGACTGTCTGTCCGCCCGTCTGTGCACACATAACCCGATTAAAAATTGAGATATCTTAACGAAATTTGGTACGTGTGCTTCTTTTGAGCCAAGGATGGATGGCATTTAAAATGGGAAAAGTCGGACAATAACCATGCCTATCCCACATATAACGGTAGTTGCCGGAATTAATGCGATATTTTAGTGACTACTAAAGCTTAATCACTCAAAATTTATCTATACAAAGATTTTTAGGCGAAAAATAAGAAAACTTTTAAAATCGGACAATAACCACTCCCACCACCCATGTAACGGTAATTTAGGCAAATACCAAATCTCTGATAAATCTGTAACTACTGAAGCCGATTTATTTAAAATTGATGTTTGCAATATATGTATGTATTTTCCTTTTACAAACTCTTTCTCCATTCCCCTAGTAATCTTTACTCGTTTCTTCAAAATCCACCCTTACCTTTCGCCGGCTGCTCAATTTCAACGATACCATTTCGGCGTAATGATGGAAAAATTAATTTGCTTTTTATTAGGTTTTCAATTTCGTAGTTAAGCGACGCTGATGCTACATTTTGCACACCTTTTTCATTTACCCAAAATATGTGCAAATGTGTTAGCTACTTTTAGGCGCTTTAACACTGTTGCGCTCCGAGCATACGAACAGCCACCATACTTGCTCCTGCTACACACGTATGTATATGTAAGCTTATGTAATTTTGTGTACACATTCACCACCATGCATGACAGCTCAACGTAGCTTTAGGACTTGTGCATTTTCTGCATCAACTATTGCAATTTTACCGCTAAGCTCACTAAATGCATCACGACATCATTTCACTCAGCTACAGGCTACACTAATCAAATTTCAAAAGCAGCCGCCTCATGTTATGCCATCAATATTTAAGCAGTATAGCGAAAAAATTGCAAGCTAAAGCGCTAATCATTTAAACAGAAACAGAAACAAAAATTGCGTGCATACATACATACATATGTGCATACATACATACATACGAGTATATGAACGTGTTTAATGGCGAATTTATGCATAATTAGTATTAGTTAGCACGCTCACTAACTATAGACTTTACTAATTTGCATTTGGCATTTTTAATCGCACTTTGTACTTTATGGAAATGGTGTTACTGCAATATTTTCGACAAATTTTTTTTTCAAGATGTTTTATTAGGTATTAAGCTTTTTTTGGCGACAATTGCCGATAATTTTCATATATGTACTATATTTAGTACCTTCACTTGCTGCTCCTCTTCATGATTTTAATCTTTCTTTACCTCTCTCCTATATACATAAATGTATCTACCATAGGTACATTACACTGTGTCAAATAAAACGAATATTTTGTTTCTTTCGGCCCCATATGAAAATTTCGCTGTCGGTCACAAAAAAAAAAATGTGACAAAATTTTAGGCCTCCATCTCCAATTTTCAGGAAGCGCTCACAAAAATGATAATTTTGAATCGAAATTTTTTTCCTGCAACTTTTTTTTATAAACAATTATCTAACTATAAGAAATAAAAACAAACAACCGTAAGAAAGTTCAGCCTTACTTATGATAAGACTTCTAGGGGATTCAGAACGAATGAGAAGACTATGTAGCACATACTCTGTAAATGTCCAACTCTTTGCAGTCTCTGTCTCCTGGAAGACGGTGTTGTACTCAATTTGGAGACAGATGGTTTGGAAGGAGACAAAAAGTTTGTCAAGAAAACTGAAATTTGTTTCCACCGTAAGCCAGGTCCAAGGTGAATTTATAGAAGTGTACAAAATTGCCTGATGATCGGTTGATTAGTTAAAACGTGAAAGCGTAGCAAACAACTCACTCACTCACTCACTTTCGGATTTATAATATTAATAAGGATAAGGATGGTAGCAACAATACCAAAACAACAATGCCATGTATTTGGTATAACGGGTGTTATGTCAAATTCACAATTCTCCCCGAAGTTTACATGTATTTGGTTTTTGCTTTTCATGGAAATGCTGTCAAATCAGTAAAAGCGAAAACAAGATACATATAAGGCAAATGAAAGAAGAAGAAATCTGCTGGTCTAATAATACCAACGTGTATTAATTCGCATTCGCCAGGTCCAAGGGATTAGCTAAGTTATATGGACCTAGTTCTTTCTGGTAAAGCTATGGACATTTATTGTCCCTAGAAGGTCACGCAGTGGTCAGTCTAACAATAATATGTATGTATGTATATTTAGATCTCTTACCTTTCCGAAAACTATCTCGAATATTGTCCATCGAAATTTAAATGAGACATTAAAGAATTTTTATGGCATCATATTTCTTCGTTGCTTATACTAATGAATTTTAGTTTCCTGAACAAAATACGAATGCGGGTGTTGCTTACATCACCGGCATCATTTTAATCCATCAAAGATGTGTACATGTAACATTGGAAAATACATATTTTAGCGCGCACAGATCAATTATTTCGTAATTAGAACAAATTTCTAATACATATTCTAATCACATAGCAACATAAATAGTTAACCTCATGGTCGTTAAGCAATTATGTACGTACATACATACATAAATAAATATTCGTTTGTAAAGGCATACCATTAGGCAGTTACACAACGAGTGAATACCATATTTCACGGTTATTAGGCAATTAGTTAACTAACACATAATTAAACTTCTCCACGTGAACGTGAAGGAAATTTGAAAATGATGACGGAAAGGAATAAGCGAAAAGAAAAAAAAAAAGTGGATTCGAGAGCAAAGATATGCTGCAGGGCAAATAAAATATGCGCCACTGTGCCAAATATTATTTTATATACTTATACATATTTCCATTTGAAGTGCTTGCTATTATTATAACCTTATTGTAACCTTAGCAGTTAAAAGTTATCTCTTCGTCAGCTACCTTACTAAGTGGCAAAGGAAATATTCCCTTTGACAGCATAAAATTCCATCGAAAAAAAAATACAAATTGTTTGCGCAACGCAGAGAGTTGCAGCCAAGCGTTAAATTTGCCACTGATTAGCTAGAGGTCAGGCGGTACTTAGGTGATTAGCCTAGAATTTAACGTTTTAGTGCATGACTTTAGGCGCATTAACGTTGAAAAAAAGCTGCTCTAACTAAGTTGTAATTCGTATTCAATAGACGCACACGAAACGAGTGAGACTCGGTAAGTTTAATATTTAATTAATTTGAGATTAATGCGAGTTTAAGGTAAAAGCGCCTATATGTATGCTGCAAACGTTCATAAGGTTAAGGCCATAAATGTTGGTGTTAATGCTGCTTATTGGCCACAAAAGCTGCAAAGATAAATTAGCCAAGCAACTGAGCGAAGAAGTAGAGAAAAAAGTAGTGAAAAACAAAATTTATAAAAGCAAACTCATAATAATTACAAAGCCAAAACAAAAGAATCAAGAATATCAAGTAGTATACATATGAACATTTGTATGTATGGATATGTAAATTAGGGCGGGTCATTTGTACGGGAGATTTTTTCGAATATGCGCGTATAGCACAAAAGAATTCTACATGTCATTTTAAGCAAATTTGCCCAGGAACACATGATTCTAAAATCAATTTGGAGTTTGCCAAATTGCGAAAATAGGTTTTTTAGTATTTTTCTGTAGTGTCGTAGAGAAGTGCTTAATTTTTGCATTAAAACATGCCACAAGGGGTTTTTTCGTATAAGGAATCCACTCCTACACTTATCTTTTTCTTAAAACCACCGGAGTGCGCAACAGCGAAAATTTTCACATTTTCTTCGAAACCAATTTTCGCAATTTGGCAAGCTCCAAACTGATTTTAGACCTATACTTTTTTCGGCAAATTTGCTTAGAATATAGACCACGAAATCGATAACAAAATCCATAAATATCAATGACAAAATCGATAAATATCGATAACAAAATCGACAAAAAATATCGATAACAAAATAGTTAAAAATATCGATTACAAAATCGATAAAAAATCGATAAAAATATAGGATATTATATCGATAAAGAAATCGGTAAAAATATCGATAACGAAACCAATAAAAATATCGATTATTTTATCGATAAGTCCCGAGAATCTTGAAAATTATTAAAATCCCAAAATAATTCCCATATTGAGTCCCTCCTCCCATATCTTCATCTTTACTTTTATCGGTATCCTCATCCTACTCTTTCATCTACATATTCCCCTTCACTTTTGCCTTTTTATATATAAGTAAAGTGTTTAAATTTACCTTGGTCTTCGTTTTTGCCTTTGTCTTTACGCATTTCTGTTTTTGTTTTTATTTTTACCTTTGCCTTTATCCTTTTCTTTATCTATGTACGTAGTCACCTTTACTATCATTCTTATATTGGTCCCTTTTGTTAGTAAATTTTTGTTAAATTAGTACCATATGCACCATTTCTGTGGCACCATTTCCGTGTGCAATTTCCGTTGAATTTGCCAATTTACTCCCAACCAACCAACCGCCGCTAAAGAAGTTTCACTTCAAAAGTTGACCCGCCCTAATGTAGATATATATACATATGCAAAGAAATGATGGCGGATTACCATAATTTGCGTATCGCAGCCAATTTATGTCGTTTCACATTGCATGCCAGCCCGGTTGCGAACGTTCTACTGTTAACCAGGCAGTCAGCTAGCGCCTCCAGCAGGCAGCCAAACAATAAAACACACACAATAATGTCTTTAATAAGTACATAATTTCGCCTTCTTTTCCTTCTTCCCTTAATACAAGCCATATAAATGCGCAATATTTATTTTTGTTGCTGTTGTTGTTTGGTAGAAAATTATAGCTAAAGTAGCATGAAATCTGTTAATTATACTGCCAGGCATGGGCGGCTGGCTGGATGACCTACACCACCCCCTTCTTTCTGCTTTCTTTGCTTTCATTTCACTTTCTTAACTATGCTACTTCAATCACTTCTGTCCGCTGATGCTCTTTACCAACGCTTCACCCACTCTTGTGCCAATGTCTCCAAATAGGTAAATGTTGTTGTAGATATGCTCATTTAGCTTCTGTTGCTGGCAGCTCGTTGCCAACGCGCAGAGCCAAATTGTCAAAGCCACAGACAGCAGCAATCTGTGTAAATGCGCAGAGCATCCTCATCAGCAATGGCAACGGCTATAGCAACAGTACATAGCAGCAAGAGCCGCCAAGGCAAATGGTTGGCATAAAGCAAACTCGACAATGTGTTGACAGCCCTCCAAATGACAGCTGACGGTTGCTGGCGGCTGTTGGCTGCCACTCCGCTTGGTGGCTATTTTCGCTCAAACACCCGACGAGCAGTGCCCCCGCCGGCGCCGTCACTACTGCCGCCTTACACAAATAAGGCTAATGGAGGCCATGACTTCAACAGGCCTCTTATATCCTTATTTCTCTGTGCAAATTACGAATAAATAAGAATTCATTTATTTTTATTACGTTTCCTATACACTTATCTACATATTTTTGTTTTCTCCTCTCTCTGCATCTCTCTCGCTGCTGGGTATTTCGTTAATTAGCCAAGTTTTTGCATCTCGAAAACCAAGCATGTATCCATAAGTCATTTTTTTAACTACAGACTTACATACATATTTTCTTTTTCGGTAGGGAACTTCTGTACTTCCGCGTTGAAAGCAAACAAAAAGTTATCAAAGAAAATTTATAGAATGGCCGCTTTGGTATTTTGAGTAGGCAGCGTTAATAAATCAACGTTAATCGCTAGAATCAGTACGTTGGTGCCGATGCTTTGGCAACTCTTGAAAAGTTATTAAACGCGAAATGTTTGGCATATGATCGTTAAGCAGCTTAGCTGAATTTATTTTCGCTCTTCAGGACGCGTAGTAGGTTTTGTGTGCAATGGAAGGCGAGGGCGGAATCTACTACATAGGAGTGAGGTATTTCAAGTCAAGCGATAAATCAAATAAATTTATTCCTTGAATTTTCGTGTTTCAGTAAACGTTTCAAGACGAACGCAATTTCTCAATTGTTAGCAATTGTTTTCTTCTTAAATTGTTAATAATTTTTTTCTTCTTTACGTTCATTTTGTTTCTCATTTTTATAGTAGTTTTTATCAAAGCGACTATTTATTTTACATTACTCTTGATATTGGATTTGCTTTTGTAATTAAACAAAAACTCACAAAAAATGTACGGCACGTCGAGTTGACGCAACAAAAATCGTCGTGTGTAAATGAGCACTAAGTCATAAATGCTAACGACACCTTCTTAGAGGAATTCGTAAAGGTACGAGAGTCGAGATAAATTTAATGGGTTTACTCAGCGTTTACAAAAACTATATAAAACGAAATTATAAAAAGAAAAAAAGTTAATAAAAAACATTTATAATTTTAAAACAATATCAAAAAATTAAAAGAAATTTTAATTGAGAAACTACACGAAAAATAAAAACTATACTAAAAATTAAAAGAAATAAAAATACATGTTTTTCTTTTTAAACAATAAATTTTAAAACTTAAAACAAAGTGAAATTAACAAGAGAAAATACATATTAAATTTAAAAAATAATAAAATAAATGTATGAAAGTGAAATGAAATTTAAAAAATATCTTTCTTTTATAATGAATAAAATCTAGAAATTTAAAGAAAATTTTAACTCAAAAAGAAAAAAATACTCAAAAAAAAAGAACACCTAAAAATTAAAAAAAAAAAAATTATTAAGAAAGAAAAGAAATTAAATTAAAAAGAAATACATACATAAAATATTAGTCAAAGATTAAAAACAACATATTTTTAAATTAAAAGGAAATTGAATTTCAAAAAAGAAACAATTTTAATGAAAACAAAACTTAAACTCGGATTCCTCGAATGACACGCCAGTACTCTGCTTACTCGCGCATCGCGACTGTTGGAGCTCATTCACGAGTGGTGAATCAGGGTGCTTGCTTTCTAAGACTTTTGTGCTAGAATAACAATAGTAGAGCGCATATACAGTTATGACCGGCTAGGTACCCTATGAAGAGACTGATGTTGGCTATATTCTAACGATATCGGTATGTCATGTTTTGCGAAAATAGAGCCTAACACCTCGCCAGTCTAAGGTCCTCCACCGCTCCCTAGAACTTAATTCATTTTGAGGTTACGAACTCGACGTTTGAAAGAAGATCAGCTGAGTTTGCCTTAAAGGGTCTTCTAGGCACGAATATATTCCTGAATGCTTTAATTTTTTTGTGTGCAAGGGGGTTATAGTTAAACATGTAAGTATTTCTTGTTATCCTCACTTTCGTGCTTCTTTTTCACTGTCATCTATCGTTTGCTGCTCTCAAGGGAATGCGACTGAATGAGTAATTGCTTCTTATGTAAATACTTAGTCAATGTTTCGATGCTTTGTAATGCAAATAAGGTGCTAACAGCCAAAGCAAAACAACGATACACTGATTAAACACAAAGTAGGAAAATTATAATCATTGTACTTTAAACACTTTCAATGACCCAAATATTTAATACGCATGACACGTTTATATGTTTATAGTAGGTCGTATATGTGGCACTAAGTAAAATACGAGGGTATCATTATGGAAAAGTGTTATCTCGTTAAGTGGACTGTTACTCAGAAAATCCAAATATTTATAAAGGGAATAGTCTAATCAAGCCAGGAAAAGATCACTGGAAACAACCATCACTGGGGACGGCCGATCACCGATCATTGGTGATGTTCCACAGGGGTCCGTGACGGTCTTGCTACAATGATTTTTTCTTTGTTACCAAAATGACCAGAAAAAGTTAAGAAATTCAACAAAAAGTTATTAGATTTATTTTATGTGTAAAGCCATACAAATTTTTTGCAATAACAACACAATTCAAACTCAAACAAATAAAACCTCTCAAACTCAAAAAAAAAAAAAAAAAAAAAANAAAAAAAAAAAAAAAAAATCAGTAAGGAGCCACTACACAGTAATAAGGATATGTAGTACATCTATCCGAATACTCTTGGCATAGATTTCGCTCTTAAGTGTGGCTCAAGGAACGAATTTGTAGATTGCTCGTCCCTCTTAGAATTGAAACTTTCTTTTGCATTTGGATACAAACTAGAGATGGGCACGGAACTAAACATTTAATCCCGATCCCGCCCGTCCAGAAATTAAATTTGTAAGCCCCGAACCCGCCCATTCCGACGTTTTTAAGGATTGTTTTATATGATAAAAAAAGTATGAAATATCTGGCACCTTCCGATTATTTTGTCTTACTTTGCTCTTCGTTTTCGTCTGATTTTCTGAATTTGCGGAGGTTGCGGTTCTATCGGAAGTGTCGGGAAAGGATTTTGGTCCCGTCCCGCCCGCAAAATTTTTAGCCTTCCCGATACCGTCGTCAATCCCGGTCAATTTGAAATCAATAACGTGGGTCCCGCGGGTCCCGATATCCCGCGCCCATCTCTAATACAAACTTCCATCTTTACATGGTTCAGGCTACACAACACAACTGAACGCATCTGATCTTTCGCAGTGTCGTGGATACGATTTATCGCAACAACGAATTATCGGACGAATATTTTTCCGTAGAGTAGTTACTAAAGTATCCTTTTTCTGAAAACTACCGTTATATGGGAAGTAGGCATGGTTATTGCCCGATTTTGCTCATCCGTAGCTCTAAAGAAGTACCCGTTCCAAGTTTCATTAATACATCTAAATTTTTTTTCGAGTTATTGTGCACACGACGCACAGACGGAAGGCCAAACAGAAAGCCACAGCTTAATCGATTTATTTTTTATCTCTATTCGTTTGGCTATTATAAACAACATGTGAACAAAGTTATAATACCCTTGTGCTCAAGTGCGCTCGGGTATAATTAGACTGGCTGTGTGACTCGAACCCACGACCTCGCGGCTTAGGGTACAATTTTGATGAGATCAACAGCGCCGTTAATCCGGATCAACGTGGCTATCTGTAAACGCTTTAGTAGACTGTCAACGAACAGACGGTTGAAGGCGTAATGGATTGGAGGCTCACACTGGCGAAGTTAAAGCTTTCGATGCATCCTCCTCGTAAAAAAACAGCTTCATTATAGAACTACTTAAACACGTTTTTTGTTTCGTATATACACACTAAGCGAATTGTAGTATGTAATATGAGATTGTGCAACGCAAACGCATCTGCCTCCAATTGAAATCGGTATCATTTGCTCGTAATAATCATTTTCTATCAAACTCATAATAGCTTACACACATATGCATGTATGTACATACAATTGTAAACCTGGACGTGCTATTATAGACATATGAGTATAAAATTACACTCACATAAGCAGAAAATTTTGCAATTCCTTGAGAACCAATCGAATTCGATTTAATGTAATTTGATGTTTGACACCCACAATGTGGCTGCATAATTACATATATAGATATATCATCATCTATCCACATGCATAAGTACATATATAAGTATGTATATTTATGTATGTTTATATGTAAATGAAAACCTCATAGTAATGTAAATGCGTGTGTTTTGCGAGCTTGGTGCTACCCTGCCAAAAATCGGACTAGGTTAAATACTAGTAGTACAGGACCACGCTGCCTTGTAACCAACACTAGTAACCAAAATGGTTAAAATATATGGAGAAAATATGGTTACATTAACATTGCGATGTCATTGGACCTGACCACCTCTGGTCCAACGCTGCATAACATTGGACCACCTAGACATTTAGGTACTCCTTTCGGACCATGGAACATTCGGCAACCGAAACATATTGTCGATGGGCCACAAAGAGCTGGTATATATATATATATATATAACTTTTTTTACGTTCGACGTGGTCCAGGTCAGCATAACACGTTACTTGTATGCAACCTGGTCCTTTTGCACCAACTCTAAAACTACGAGCCAGTAGACCACCTGGTCCTCAAATTTTTGCAGGGTCTTAATCCATTCACTTAATTAAACGACAGTCATATATGTAGGTGTGCATCTACATAAATACGTACATACACACATGCATACATACGTATACTGGTGCTCAATTCGCACCTCACCTTGAGGCACAGAAAGCTACGAATATGCTCAGCAACAGTACGATTTAGCAAATAATACGCTTTGTTAGTATTAGCTTTTAATTTTATCATAATGTTTGCCGCTTATTCACTGACTCATCTTTATTAAGCATACTACTGTGTCCTTGAGCTATGGGATTATTGTGCACATCTATGTATGTATGTATATACGTTAGGGTGGGCCAAAAAAAAACAAGTAAAGTCGGAATTTTAATTGCTCTCAACTCCTATCGAGTTTTCTGATCGAAAAATATTAATTTTCAAAAATTGAACACCATTTCTAGGAAAGTTGATTTTACCCAATATAAAATACATGGAAAACTTTGAACGCTTTTGGCGACCTCTAAATACTTTTTTTATTTTAAAATAAAAAAATAGGGGAATATATTTTTCGGTATAGAACAATCCTGTCGGGTGAGAGCATAAAAATTCCGACTTTACTTTTTCACATGCATTCTTGGCCCACCCTGACATACATATATGTATCTATGTATTTACGTGTTTGTGTAGAGTAGATATACATATATACATATATAATGCACAAATAGCTATTATTTCAATGTTATTCGGTATTGATTACTAAAGCATATCCTTACTTACATATATGAAGGTGTAAAGATGTACATACATATGTACATACTTATGTGGGAGGGCGTATGTGTAGGCAGTTGTGAACGTTCATCCCGCATTCAATAACCTTCATATTTTATACCTATTTACTGGTTTTATATTCTTACTAGCAACTTAAATAAAACCACCTACTCAGCATGACTAAGCTTAGAGAAGCGTCACCTGCCACTAGTAGACATGCAATCAGCTTCATTGAAGGACATAATTATGCGAACATAAGCAAATCACTTTAAGTTGGATTAACATCAAGTGAAGGTAGGCGAAAATAATGCGGCAATAAGGCGGCTGAAATTCGTAATATGAAAAAAAATAATGTCTAGGATGTTGGCATTCGGTATGACGCAAAACGACAAAAAAAAGTTGTTCAGAGTAGCCTTCCATTAGTTCTTGAGTTCTTGAAAAGGGGGAAAAAAGTTCTGGATATTTTGACAAAAAACAAATTGTGTATGCCAGATTCACGCTGCATACAACATGTGTGAAAAAGGCAAATAAAAAATTGTTCTGAAGAAGTTCTAGAGTTCTTGAAAAGGAAACAAAAAGTTCTGCAAAATTACGCCGAAAAAAACATTTTTTTTTCAAAAAAGTCAAAAAGTTAAATTTTGAAAAAAAAAATAAAATGTTCTGAGTAGCTTTTCAAAAGTTCTAGAGTTCCTGAGAAGGAAAAAGAAAGTTCTGCAAAATTACGCCGAAAAAAACATTTTTTTTTCAAAAAAGTCAAAAAGTTAAATTTTGAAAAAAAAAATAAATATGTTCTGATTAGCTTTTCAATTGTTCTAGAGTTCCTGGAAAGGAAAAAATAAGGTTTTGCAAAATTACGCAGAAAAAATTATTTTTTTCGAAAGAGTTAAATTAAAAAAATAATAAGAGTGTCTGAGAGGAAACCGGAAGTTCTGCAAAAATACGTCGATAAAAACATTAAAAAAAGTCGAAATAAGAAAATTTTCGGGAAAGGTAACCCAATAAATTTTAGTGTAATAAAATGCAAGCTTGAGATAGCCAAAAATTACCGTAGATTTTTGAGATTTTTTCTGTCTTCCTTATAACGCATTGACAAAATCTTGCTATTTTAAACTTGCACTATATGAGATTAAATTTAGTGGGCTACAAAACTGCGTTCCCGAAAATTTTCTAAAAATTCGAATTAAAAAGTTTGAAATTTCGATGAAAACTTTTTGAAGTTTGATTTAATTGTTTTGAAATTTGTGCAAGCCTTGAAACTTTTATTCATGTGGTTTCTGTTAAAAAAAAAATAAACATACTTAAGTTGCAAACAATATCTATTCGAATTTTGGTACTAAATCTATGACCATCCTTTCCTTACTAATATTGTAAATCCGAAAGTGAGTTTGTTTGTTTGCTACGCTTTCACGCTTTAACTACTCAACCGATTATCATGAAATTCTGTGCACTGCTGTTATTTAGCCTAACTTAAAATATAGGATAAATTTAATCTCGATTAGACAAGAGGGCGTGGCACCTCTCATACAAACGGAATTTTTCATACTGCATTTCTCAGGAAATATTTTTGATAGATTACTGGAACTTGGTATGGAGATATATAAAATTATTGTCTACTCATGGATGAGGGCTGCCACCTTTTAAAATAATCAAAATTCAACTTCAACTAAGGGAGTTATTTATTTGAAAATTATATTAAAAAATGGGTGTCAAGAGGTTTAAAAAAGCTGTATCTCGAATATATTTTGAAAAGGGTTGCCACCTATTTGACAAGTCAAATTTGAATTAATTATACGCAAGCTATTTAAAGAATTATAATGTGGTTGTCTAACGAAATATTGTTAAGAAACCTTTAGTTCGAAAGTTTTGAATAATATTTAAGTCTTTCACAAGGTGCCAACCGCCTTTTCAAAAATTAAATTCAATTACTTTAAATTAAATATAACAGTAAAAGGTGCGCAATGGTTCTGGCAGTTGATTTATCGGTGGTGATTTGAGATTTATCGAAGCCCAACTCAACCCTGGTGTCTCCGAATGAAGCTTTAAGAAAGTTTTAGTTTGAAAAAATTTTGAAGATGGTTAAACAAATTTTAAACCTCCTGTTTTTTAATTGAGTTTTCTTGAAATAAATTTTACTCAATGTAGCACTTTGAAATTTCATACACTCAGCGAAGCGGGTGAGGGCGATCTAGTATCTGTATATGTATAAGAAAATTTGCAAGACCATAAAGAATTAAAAATATCAAAATTTCTTTCTCAGGAACTCTATAACTATTGTAAAGTAACTCAGAACTGTTTTAATTTTTATTCTTTTCAAAAATTCAACTTTTTCGACTTTTTCTAAAAAAACTGTAATTGGCGTAATTTTGCAGAACTTTATTTTTCCTTTACAGGAACTCTAGAACTTTTAAAAAGCTACTCAGAACACTTTTAATTTTTATTTTTTTCAAAAACTTTTATTTTTTGACTATTTGGAAAAAAATGTTTCTTTAGCTTAATTTTGCCGAACTTTCTTTTTCCTTTTCAGGAACTTTAGAACTTTTAAAAAGCTACTCAGAACAGTTTTAATTTTTATATTTTTCAAAAATTTACCTTTTTCGACTTTTGTGAAAAACATGTCTTTCATCATAATTTTGCAAAACTCTGAACATTTTGAAAGGCTACTCAGAACCGTTTCAATTTTTACTTTTTTCAAACATTGAAAATTTTCGACTTTTTTAAAAAACTTATTTTGTTCGGCATAATTTTGCAGAACTTTTTGTTTCCTTTTCAGGAACTCTAGAACTATTGAAAAGCTTCTCAGAACAATTTTTTACTTGCCTTTTTGACACATGTTGTGTGCTGCGTGAATCTGGCATATGCAATTTTCAAAGCATTTTGTTTTTTGTCAAAATATCCAGGACTTTTTTTTCCTTTTCAAGAGCTCTCGAACTACATATTGGAAGGCTACTCAGACCAACTTTTTGTTTGTCGTTTTGCGTCATACCGTATGCCAACTTCACAGACATAAAAAAATACTCATACCCAAAAGAAAAGCCCCGAAAATACAAAAAAAAGCAAATAACAAAAGTGACCACGAAAACCCAAAATAAAAAAAAGCACACGCGAAGTAATTTAAAAATAAGCATCAATATGAAAAGAGCATTAAACAAAGCGCATATCTACGTAATAAGCCTGCCTCCTCTACCTTCAATTCACGAGCATGTATAATACATAAATACATTGTAAACCTTCGCGACCACTGTAAATTTAAGCAGTGACCTAAATCTTCCAGCGTCATTCGCACATTTCAGTCAATGCACAATACTCAAATTTATTTCGACGTAGTGTCCTTTTTCAAGTTGTTTTTTGTTTTCTCTTTTTTCTTTTGCATTTCATTTCTTTCATTCATTTCTGTCCCATTTACACTCTATAAGCGCAACCCGTGGTAAATCGTACACAGTCGCCTGGGAAGTGGAGAGGCAACAACACAGTTTTATTCCGGCGTATTGGCATTCGCTATTGGCCAGTGGATAAGCCAATTTTATGGTTCACTGGCACGTTCAATGTTGCAAAGTCACACGCCAGTATTTGCGAAAACGACGAGCTAACTTTCGCATTAATTTGCTAAAGTCGTGTGTTGGCGCAATTTCTACTACTGTGGACATATAGTAGTGCGTTTTTATGGGAAGCGTAAGCATGTTGACGACGAATTAAGGAAATTTTTTTGGAAACACTGAATTTAGCCGAAAAGCATTAAATTAAAAGATTGTAAAAACTTTGACAAAAGCGATACATTTTAAAGTAATGCTTGGGAAGTTATGAGACAAATTTTCAAGGACGCCATATTTCAGAATTTGTTTGAAAAACGCCCTCTCAGCGCTGTATTTCCAGCTGAGATAGGGCTTTTTGAACCGAATTCTGAGAAAGGGGATCTTTCAATAAAATTCTGGAGTAGAGCGTTCTTGGAAAATTTTCTGAGATTGGTCGATATTCCACTCAGGTGACCGTGGCTATGGTATTCTGTAAGTCGTTAAATTCTAACCGAATTAGGCATTTTTCAAGCTCTTTATTTTTATTACGGGTGAAACCATTCCCTTGCCTCTTCCGCCCCCTATTTTAATCCTACATTATGGGACTACGGGCATTTCTATATTAAGGTAACGATATATAGCTCGCGTTGTTCGATCGTTGAGTTGTACTGCAGCTGCGTGACAGTCACTCAGTCGTCGTACCAGTTTTTCTTTCGGGCCCACTAACCAAAGTTCTCTCTTAACTGTTAAGACTAAGACATTCTACTTTTCAGTATAACATTCCACATAATAAACATATTTTAAAATTAATATATGTATTCTTAAAGTTTTACCATTGATATGAAGTGCTTTTCATCGTGCCAATCTTTTTGTTGATCTCATGTCACAAAATAACCTTGTATCAAAAAAAAGAACACAACAAATCCATTTATAATCGCAGAAACATTGCAATAAAAATTTTGTAAACCATTTTTCATTTGCTCACCGCCAAAACTCAACTTTCTCTTTTCACACATGCCCCCACAAATCTCGGTCACTATTATCCCGCCAGGTCTAAATCGGCCAAAACTACCACCACGCACAGTTGCATTACAGTGCAAATAGTTTTACCATTCACTCCTTTCAACACACGACCACCCAACCACTTTCATTCTAAATTGAGGTTAATTTTCATCAACGTTGCACTAAATAGCAACGAAAATTAGGCACAGAAAAAAACAGAATCACTTTTACTTCGAAAGAGAATAAGCACAAAAAGAAAGGAGAAAAGTGCTTGCTGTTGAGCATTAAAAAAAAAAAACGTGGCAGCACCAAATACATGCAGACACGACACGGTACAAGGTGTAGCGCCTGAAAAGAGCAGCTAAAATACGAGTAGTAGTAGCAGAAAAACGGACTCAGCTGCTCGTAAATTTGAAATGCAATTAATTTGTTGGCACCAACGGTAGCTAAATACAAGTCTGCAGCTAACTACATAAATACTCGTACCTACCCAAGTTTTTTGAGCAACAAATAAATGAGAATGTAATTCCGTTCGCTCGGTTTGATACCGCTACCCTAAGCAGGATGGACACCGCTGCAAGGCGAGAAGCCGTGAAGCTCCGTATAAACAGTTACTAGTGAGGCGATGAGCGAGTGAAACTTTCGAGCTTCGCTTACAACGGTACTTAAGTATCGTCAAAAAGGTGGCGCATTACGCGTGTTGAATGGCAGGAAAATGAACATTTATTTGGCGCAATTTTAGCTATAATTTAAAACTTGTACAAATTACTAGGGCAGCAATTGCATTACACGATGGAAAATGGATGGAGAGGCGCGCAGTGGTGAGACGAAGTGATAAATGAAACTAAAAGTCTTTGCTTGCTATGTCGTTATATCTGGAATCATTTTGTGAATCGATTGGCAAAAGTTTGTCAGAGGAAAAAAGCATTGATTTTGTAATTAATACTGGAACATTTCAAGTCGTAAGGCTGTCAAGAAAATGAATGGATTAAGGAAAACGAAACAATCATTTAAACAAATAATTTAGCAACAGCGGAATAATTGAAGCAATAAATGGAAAACAAAAATATTTTTAAGGGAACTTTTGAGGGTAGCACTTTGAAAAGCTGTAGTACTAGTAGTTAAATATGAATTAAGGTGATATGAATTTCCATAGTTAACTATGTGAGTGTGGATATAAATTCATAGTTAAATTCTTGTTGGTGGTTAAGTTAAAAATGGTTTAATTAAGCACTGTGAACTCGGCCCTAAGTAACCCAAGTCTGCCTACTGACAGAAACAGCTTCTAACTCAAATTTAATGCCAGATAGCTTCAGGCCATTTCTCTCCAACCACAACTCACAGATAACCAATGGCGTCATTGTTCAAGGAAACCCTTCCTTCTCAAACAGGTCTGAACAGAAAGTATTGCAAAGTGTGGAAAAGGAAGACACCCATTTCCCAATGAGATCGCGGCCTTAATTACCACTTGCCACAGATGAGGGATTCGATAGTAACCTGACTGCCTGTGGTGAGGAAATCGTATTACACTACATCTTATAGGCTCGGCTTGCAAAACTGTAGAGTAATCAGGCAGGCAAAAAAGAGAATGAGATATGTATCTGTATTATCCGGCTCTTACAATTCCATTGAATTGATCTATCTGCTTACAACTATGTGGATGGTTCCATTCCACCTGAGTTTATCGGATTTACTCTAATTTCAAGCAAGCAACTTTTTGAAGAGGACTCCTATGCCAACACTTGTTTCCAACGTCAGCCCTTTGTTCCGAATGAAACATCTGCTTCACTATCCTCTTAAAGAGATGTGAGGTAACCGCTTGCGGATATTTCGATTCTGAATTTTTGAAATGCCCATAGACTATAGTATGAGCTCCATTCTCCCAAAGCCCTCCTTACCTTGAGCTACAATAGACTTCCTTGCAATATGTGTCCAGAAGCTGCTTTAGGAGAGAGATCTCGACCCCTTTTCGCAGCTCGTCTGCAACATTCAGAGGATACTGATCCTTTCTGTTCTTAGATCAAATTTAGGCTTTCCGAAAATGTTCGCAACTCTTTTGGAATCCGGTATAGACGGTGTAAATTCAAAAACATGAACACTTTCATATAGCTACAGCAAATTTGAAAACTTCACTCAGCTCGGAACGGCTTCGCTCGGCATTCGGTGTGAACGTACCGTTACAATTGTTAATAAGCACACATAGTTTATCTTCGAAAACCAGTTTCTAATAATTAATTGACTGCATTTCCTAATTCCTTCGCTTTTCTCCCGATCTCCCAAGCAGTTTTCGCAATAAATTGGATATCCACAATTATTACAACTTCATCACGAATACCATTTATTTTTTTTTGTTTAATTTCCGCTCATTATACACATTTTCTGCAATGATTTCGCAAAAAGAGAATGATTTGCTGATTTTGCGCTGCCAAGAGGCAGCAACAGCACTGCCACATTGAGAATGCTGAGCATTTCCGATGACGACAAGTACGATGATAATGCGCACTCTTAGCTCCTGCATTATGCAGAAATGTCAATAATTCCAATTTATTTTCGGCGAACAAGCAAATCGAGGATGCGAAAGGAAAGGAGTATGCTACGTTCAGCACATTGACGACTCTGCAAGCGACTTGGCTGTGTACCTAACAAACGCATTCGCATCAAGTGCACGCGTGCCGACTGGATGCCATTTGAAAAATACAATGTTGTAAGAAGCATGTAGAAATGTACGAGTATTCCATGTCTGCCAAGTTACCAGCCAACCGGGTATAAGCGGCATACACTGTTGCCAGGCAGCCACATCGGCCGAGCCGTCTAGGAATGCATGCGACCTCCCATTGCCAACTTAATTTCACATGCGAATTCACACACACACACACACACGATACTCAACGAATCGAGAGTTCACAACGTGCTGCTGCGTCATGCTTTGAATTCCCCTGCCACTGATTAATGGCTTTGACAGGCGTTACGAAAGTACGTACGCAAGCGGGCAAAAAGGATGTATGAGTGCGACGAGTACCTACATTGCTAGAACAGACGATGAGGCACACAGACCTACACTTTACTTTGCCTACACTTTACTTTACATAGTTACACCGACAGTAATATCTTCGGCAAACTTTATTCGATGTACGCTGAGTGCTCCAACGACGACGACAACGACGATGGCGACGAAGTTCGTGACGGCGCAATACGCTTTTCGATGACTCCAAATGCGATTGGCAGCGGACGCACCATTGCCCAACTGAAGTGGCTGGCTAAAGTTCTTGGCGCGGCAATCCGAGCCGCTGACTGGTTGGCATTGGCAACGCCACTGCCACTGCCACTGTCATTGTCACTTAGTCATTTAGCCCCGTGCTTGCTTGGGGACGTTAGCTGTTGGTGTGGCGCTCTAGCCAGGAAATGCTTGGCACTGCTCCCAACGGACAGACAGACATTGTTGCCAAGTAACTGCATTTTTAAAGATGGAAGAACGTTGCAATAAAATAAAAAAGGTTAAATATAGTATAAAATTCGCGAGTAAAGACGTTTGTACATTAAACTACGAAGCGTCTTTCTTCCGTTTGGCGCATGGCATCACGCGCATAACGAATTTTTGCCAATTTCTTGACGACGCCGTACTTGAATTCACTCCTCTTTCTTGCTATGTCGCGGCAATTTTCACCAAAAATAAACAACAACTTTGCAGCGTCGTTGTGCGCGCTGGAATTTTTCACTTTCTTCGCCACTTTATATCCTCTTTTCTTTATTTTAATTTTTGTCTTGATAGCTTTTGCATTATATATGGCTGCGCGCCATCGCACGCGCGTCGACTCTTGGGAATTCTTAAAATATGTACATTTGCGTTTATTCGAGAAAAGCACTTTATGTAGCAGTAAACAAAGAAAAAAAATTTTCGTTGAGTTTATTTTAATGTGCAGACTAATGCCAGTGGCGTTTACAGCCCGAAAAGCAGACGAGGCAGGTCATTAGAGTCACTCCATAGCGTCGTTGAAGTGTTACGCCAAAAAATAGCTGCCAAAAAGTCTTATGTGGCGTGTGAATATATTGGCTCCAGACTTTGGCCGCCCGAAAACCTGGCGGAATTTCAAATTTTTAGACTCATACTAACTAGTATCTGAATATTTTAACACATTGATGCATACTGCCTTAAGGAAGTTATTGTGACTCCGACAATTTGATTTCATGAAGCTTTCCTCGCTAGGGAGTGCTATAATGGCTTTCAGCCAATTTCACTCAATTTACTTAGGTACAATAAAATAGACAATTTTAAGTTTCCTAACAAAAAAAAATCTCCTCTCAAACAGAAATGAGTTGTCCGCAATCCCATTCAAACTGAAAGAGTGTAAAAAACAACCTGCGGAACCTATAAATAATTTCCACTTCCTTCCATTCCAATGACAAATGTTTGATCTTCGGATGCAATGATAAGCTCTAGCTGACTTATTGCTTCCTCGCAATTCTCTACTTCTTGACTTTTTAGGCAGCATCTACTCCTTGAGCCCGTCCGCTCGCCTTACTAACCTTGTAATGGGTGGCGTAAAAAGTCATTGCGTGCATTTGCAACAGCTTTGGCAAAGAAGCCAGAGTGTAAAAAAAACAAGAGACACTGCACCCTTTAAGATCTTTCGCATCTCTTAAAGAGATAAAGTCTCTAACTCAGCATGCTCAAAATAACTTAAGCTTTCGTAGTACATCTTAAAAGGGTTTTGGTAGGCGCATTTTTTGTTACGAATGGTTCGACAATGGGGTAGTCTTTAGATATTTAGCCTCATTGCGTAAGTCGTAAGTTAGGCTAAATTGTACGACTCAACAACATCCGCATTGTCGACTGTCGTGCTGAAATAAGTAAACGACGAAAACCGCCAAAACTTTGTGCAGTGTTGCCAAGGTTTTCCGTTTTAATACACTAGTCGAGTGGAAATTTTAGGCAATGACGTTAAATTTTCGATACGATTCGAATCTCGAAAAACGACTTGCATTCGACACGACTCTCACAATAAGGCTGAAAATATATTCTGAAGTCTCATCGTCTTCAAGGCATACCATTTAATAAAGTAATATTGAGGTTAAAATAATAATAATAATATTTTGGCGCTTACACTTTTTCTAAGTGTTTGGCCTAGCTTCTCCTCCAATTTGCTTTTTCATTACTCGAAAGCTTGCCATTTCCTGCCGAGGGGCGACCACAGTTAGACAAAATGTATATGTTGTCCGGATCGGGGGTCGAGTCGAGGTCCTACATAGTGACAGTACGCACCTCTAATCACTCAGCTACAGCCGTCGCCGGCCCACTCAGCAAGACCACAGAATGGTACCGTTACAAAAAAGGTAGTTAACGATCATTCTCGTTCTAACTCGTCGTCTTCGGTCCCGAAATGGTCTGATTTCAGCACAGGGTTACCGTAGTTTTAGCTGCTAAACTTTGTGGCATGTCAAAGCAGCAAAGGACCCAGATGGCTACGTAGCTGTATGAAATAATGGCTGGAAATGCGCCCTGCAATCGCTTTTCAAGGTTTGATTTGCACAGGTGACAAGGCAGATCTCTTTAGTTATGAAATCGGAAAGTCCTCGTATTTCCAACTTTAGTATATTTCCAGCAAAACCTGCATGCATCTTTTTTGTGTAGAAGCAGTCTTTAGTCAGTCGGAGTTGTAGCCTCGTCGTGGCTGCTATTGCTTGTTGTTGGTACAAGAACAGCCTTCTCAGGGTTTATGCTTAGGCCATATTTGGCACACCTCTGATTGATGATGAAAAAGTAAAGGCATTTACGAGTTCACACCATTTTCAGCAATTTGGATTACAAATGTTCTGGTTCCCGACGTGATATTTTGCCTCAAAGACGAAGACTTGCCCTTATCTCGCTCCTGGCGTGGAATAATGTTATGGTCAGATGAGGTATAAATCACTGTGTGTATTCATCTAAATGCGTAGACCTCGTAAATAAAGCAGGTTTCCACACAAAACTTAAGTAAGTTTACGACGTTTACGCGTTTAGATAAATCGCCTTAGTACCTGTGTTTTTTGTTCCTTCTAAGAATTTAACTATCTTGCCGAAAGCTGGCTAAAATGCAATGCCTACATGTACAAAGCGTTTAATAATTTTTTGATTGATCCTTGTAAAAAACATTAAAAAATATGCTATGACTTTTCACTCCACCCAATATTTGTTTGTTTTTTTTTCTGGTGCGCTTTTTTCTTCGCATTTTATTACACTTGTGCGGTGTGCTCGTAATACTTTTTCAAATATTTTTTTCTTTTTATTTCATTTATTCTCTTTCATTCTTACCTTCTTCTGGCTGCTGGTTTCTTTTCCTTTGAATTTTTCACATTACTTCCCTGGTGCTCTCTTCCAAATGTTTATTACTTAGCTTTTTACTATGCCTTCTATTTTATACTAAATCACTATCGCCATCTTCTTTTTTCAACTTACATGTATTCACTCTTTTTTTATTTCCGTTTCAGATATTTTTTTTCTTCCTTTCTTTTTATAATGCTGCTCACATACTTATTAGACTTCGTGTGCTTTCTACTTTATTTTGCTCGCATATTTCTTCGAGATACCCATTATTCATTTTATTTTTTTCACAAAGGTTAGCTGCTCCTTCTCTTCGATGTACTTTCCCAGTTTTTCTCCTTTTATTTCTTTTTTTTTTGCAGTTTCCGCCGAACTACCAGACTTCTCCCGCTTCCTTCTTCTTGATCACATCAAATACCAGCTGATTCTTTCCTTTGCGAACCTCACGCCTCCTCACGTTCCACCGCAACGTCACCACAAATGCGCTATCCGTTTCCATTACCTCACCACTGCAGCGTCCGTCCGTACATCCCCAGTGGGTACTTTAAACTGTCACACTATTCATTTGCCTGCGGTTCACTCGGCCTACGCCCGCAGAATATTTGCCGCCACCAACGCACGCACTGCAGCATGCATTCTCCTCCGTACTGTCCGCTTTCAATGCCAGCCATATACGCTTTTTGCTCTTCCGTCGATTGCGGCTTTTCGACATACATACATACATATTTAACGTTGCGTCGGAAATCGTCGGCGTCGCATTTATATAAATTTTGTATTTCATTACAATTGTCATGAATTCTTTTATGCAGATGAATTGTTGCCGCATTGCTGCGGGTACGTATGTACATATGTACATATGTAGGTGTAGGTGTGCCAGCGAATAGGAGTCGGAGGACAACTGTTCTGTTGGCATTGTATTGTTAAGTTTGCGGTTGACACACATTTAATGTTACAAAGCTATTGCGCTGCGTTCTCAAGAGCACGCGGACGTAGGTACATACAATAAATATCCTACTCAACTACTCCAGCGACAGCGTTGAAAAAAATGAGCGTCGTTCGAGCACAAGCACATAGATCCTTGCTACCTTGCAAATGCCTGCCGCAAAGTCCTCAATGGCACATTTTCTCATGCATAAATTTTATTCGCTTATTATTTTCTGTTTTTTTTTCTTCTTTTTCACTTCTGCGCTTTTCATTATTTGCTATTGCTATTACGGTTTTTTATTGCTATGTCGTTTGCTTACTGCCAGCACATTTGTAATGAGCTATGGCGGCGGGCAGCCCACACTTCGCTAGTAATGATTGTATAACCAACGAGTAAATGTTAAGTTGAGTTGAGTTAATCAATAATTTATCGACTTTTCACTTGCAACTCGCCCGGCTTCGTTACGTGCACTTGTGCATGTACAAATGTACAAACGTATGTACTTGTCTATTCACAGTAGATTTTATTGTTGCTTTTGTTCGGTTGTTGATGCGCAAAACTTTTCCATTTCCATTTTTAAGGAGCACTTGAGCTGAGCATTGATCGTTTGTGCTCTGATGCGAAACCTTTTGAGTAAAACTTGCTGTGAATGGCATTCATTGAAGTGGCACATTCAAGAAGTTCATTTTGGAGTGTTGCCAGATTGGTGAATTGCTCGTGATAGATATATTACAAAGAAAGTTTCGAAACTGCATTATTAAAGAGCAGAGTTAGAGCTCAGTTAGTCTAGACTTAAATTAACTGAACTTAACGTAAAAATATTTGGTTTTGTTGGCTGTTAGACAGTTCGCCGCCCATTACACCACATCGAAAAATTCAGGTTCTTAAGTTCCTCACGGTAAGTTAAGATTTAACTAACCGCCAACACAGTTTCTCAAATAACAGGTTGGACATACAGCTAGTTAAGTTAAGTTAATTGAGTCTAGATTAACTTAACTTTTTGTTAATTTAGGCTATGTTATGTTGGGTTGGCTTACCTAAGGTTCAGTTGAGTTATATTAGGCTAGGGTAGGTATATATGGAATCCGCCATTTTGAGAAAAATGCGCCGAAGTGCGGAGACTACATACAGCGAAGGAGCTATGGTCTCGAACTCCGGCATACTGCTGGAATAAAGAAATTACTAAGACACGGAGAAAATGTCAACAAACCAGAAGAAAACACACAAAGAGCCCGCTTCCTTTCTGCATGGAACAGTCTCTATTTAAACTAAAAAGGCTGGTTAGTGTACCAGGATGCTTGGTTTAGGATACTACTGGTAGATGCAGATCTCAACTAATCGGCCATCACGCAGAAAGTCGTAATGGCCAATGTTTTCCAAGCCTTATTCTCGCACAGCTTGCACTCTCCACGCCATTAGAACTAGCCTCAACAGACGGAATTTTCGACGTTGCCCAAAGTGCGCGAACGAGGACGCAAGAGTCGGGATTGAGTGCAGCCGTGCAACTGTAACTGCATACCCAGCACAACAACTTTACTCCATTGCACTCGATGAATAATTTTGGTGTTCGTAATTCTCAGTCAAGGAAAACGAAAGCTAAACTGTGGCAAATGTTGCCACCGAAGCAAGAGTGCGGTAAGTCCCCTAGAAATGGAAGAAAATGCATTTAGTGTAAGGACCTGGTCTGAAGTCATGGGAAAAGTCTTTTTTTAATGGTTTACAGGCACTTCCGACCACTAACTATAGCGCCTAACACTATGCCTAGCTAGAAGAAGCTCTGGATTTTTCATCAAAAAAGTCCATGAGCACTATGAAATCTTTGGAAACTTCGATTTCTTCCGAAAGCAACGTAGTCGTGCATTTCGAGGCTGGGTCCGAAGGGATAATACTTCTTTTTAAGGAGTGGATGGGAGAGTGATGTCTTATCAAACTGTACGCGGATGGATTGAAGTTGGACGACAGGGTTGTCAGGTACACTCCATAATTCTCTTATCTACCCTACGGGAATTCGTAGCGTTTTTCAGGCCGAAGTGACCGCTGGAAAAGAGGCCACCGATTAGAACGGTAAATATCAGTGTTCAACGGTTGCTCATGGCACAATGGAAACTGGTCGCCGAATGCCTGGCAAATTTCTCGTTCGCCCCGAACTACTTACAAATCAAGTGGCTTTGAATCCGAACAAATAGCGACATTGCAGAAAACATCATAGCTCTTAAATTGGCTCGACAGGGTACCCTTCAGGTCATTCCTCCGATCAAGACCGGCATGGGAGTTCCTGGGGCAAGCTGTGGACTACTCCTGGCTAGGTGGGCTTATAATCGGCTCAGCGAGCGCTGCAACGAGATAGAAATTCTCAAGGAACTTCTGCTGCTTCTGAAAGATTTCTTGACCGAGCACTGTTCATTTGACATAGAGGTTAGACCATCTCAAGCTGGCCTGTTTTCGTTTGTCTAAAATTTAAATATCTTAACTTGTATTTCATCAATACTACCGGGATACTCTCTTAAGTGGGAACCAGCTTCCTGGTGAACTTTATTTTGAACTCCTAGCGCTTTTCGTAACTTCATATAGATTACCTCCACGTGCATTACAAACACAAACGTGCTATCGAACAGCTTTTTGCTAAAGCAACTAAATTATTCGTGTCCTTCCGCATGAATTGGCTTGTCGGTCAATGCTTGCTATTATCCTGCAAGCGTTTTGCTTAAATTTCATTTAGCGTTTGGCTTGAATAGTTGTGTGTATTTAGTTGAATATTTACTAACGGCATTCTCAACGCGCCTTCACTAATTCGCCGCTTACAAAAGCGTTCATTAGTTTTCGCCAAAGCCTTGACTGCTTGCTGTTGCTACTAGCGACAGACCGTCTCAGGAATATTAATTAACAGTAAATTTTCCAAACTGTTTAGTTGGGTGGTATGACTCGCAGTGCGTCTTACGCGGACAAAGACGAGGAACAACGTAGTGAGCTAGAATGTAGACTGACTGGTCGATTGTTGGGTGGCTCATTGTTTTCGAATCCATTGTGAAAGCTCATTACAGTTGTAAACAAGGCAATAAATGCCGCTTATCGTTGTACGCCCAGCAGTTAGCGGAGTACATAATTGCAATGGAAGGACACTTGAAGTTTTCAATTGCTGTCACATTGCAGGACAATAACTTGTAGCGGAATGCGGTATTCCCGTAAGCAAATGCATGCGTTTGTATGTAAATACGTGTGCACACATGCCTTATTTGTCAAGCGCATTGCTGATGCACTATTGTGCTATTCAAGCACATGTCAACAACATGGGAAACATGCGTTCAAGTGCCGCATTGAGAATCTACTCTGCGGTTTGCCGATAAAGCTCCATATACATATAGTGCATATACATACACACATATGTACATATGAATCAATGTAGGTAAATATCCAGACTATGCCTAGCACACATATAGCTGTGACTATAACTATAGTTTAACTGGCATGTGTGTAGGTGTTTTATTAAGCATACACTTGTATACAAATGCTTTTCCGCGTCACCATTTTAATTTATATTTTATTTGTTTAAGTGTCACATTGGTGTACCACAATTATTGCGTGCCTCCATAGCTAAGTGACTGAGGTCGACCACCTTCCTTCCTTCCTTCTCTCTATCTCTCTATCTCTTTCTCTCTTGCTTCCTCTTGGTGTAACCCCCGCCATGAAATTAGTCGCCTGGTAGCCAAACATTTCCGTGTCATTTACAATTAGTTACTACATATTTGTCAGTCAGTCAGTCCATCCATCTGTTTGTCGACCTCTTCAACCTAATATCGATTTAATTGCAGGAAAAAGCCAACATTTAGACCACAAACTAACATTTGGCCAAGAGCATATTGCTGGCGAGTGGGGCTAAGTGACACTTCAGGCTGTCATGGCTAACAACAATGCCACGCGCAGGGCTGCCAACTTAGGATAGCTATTGAGTGTCATACAGGGGATAAAAAATGTCAAATAGAAAAATAAAAGCGAAAGAATATGATTTATTTCCATCCCATTTAGCAGTCGAATAAGAACAACATTACTAAAACAAAAGTGCAATGTCATTTAAACCAGTTGTACTAAATATGATCTTTAGAAACCAGAAAATTTTAGTTAATGAAAAATGGGTAATAAATGGCACACTTTTGAGCAAAGTTGGCAATCCTGGCCATATGGTCACGCCAACAATGACGGCGGTGACAATGTCAAATCAAAGCAATGTTGTCACACCATGGAACATGCAACTGTACACACAAATGATTGTATTTATGTATATATGTATGTATGTATGTATGTATGTATGTATGTATGTACACAGTTATGCACAAAGCTCAGTGGCAATTGACAATGGCGCCATTTTTTCTTCAGGCTTTTAAAATTTGCCAAGTGTCATCTCGAATTACACATAGCCAGTAGACTGAAGCAACAAAGTTAATTTTCTTTGATATATTATGGAAAACAAATGTAGCTATTAGTACCTAAATTAGCTAATTAAAGTGATAAATGGGCACATACATATGTATATTACTTAGCACCCAATGTCTAATTAGCGCTTGAGTGCCGTATTGATATCTTAGAACTCAGATAAATAATTAGCTATGTATGTTCCACAACTTGTGCAGTAAATATATATGTACATACAAATGTGTGTTTTTTTTTGTGTTTCTGCACTTCTGGATAGCACCTGGACAAG